>NC_056616.1:14742030-14807030 GCF_018340385.1 Cyprinus carpio
TTAATTTCAGGATTTGATGAATGGAAAGTTTAATCTAGAAATCTTTCACATTCTAAATGTCTTTAAGGGTCACTTTTGATCAATTTAATGCATCCTTGATGATTAAAAGGAATACTTTCGTCACAACAATAATAAATCTTACTGTCCCAAAACATTTGATCTATAGAGGGTATATTACACCACTGTACTGTACTGTACTGTACCATACCATCTTCATTTTATTTTAAATCTTGTATTTTCTATTAAAACAAGGATTCATTTGTTTGAGGAGCATTTATAAGATAAACTTGTTTTCAGAGAAAATATCTTGAATTCCGTTTATTTTTCTACCCCGCTGGCAAATACTTTTTTCTTATAGTAGCATAAAACTTATATAATTTTGTTAGATACAAGCTTAAAAAAAAATAATAATAATAATAAAACATTTTTTGCCAATGGTGTAAGAAAAACAAACTTTCAGTCTATCAACCTTCATCTTTATGAATTTTATAAAGTGTAAAATATTCCACAGCTCTGAGCAATTCATGTAGACCATAATAATAGGAATAATAGGAAACATTCTAGGTAAACAACAAAGCAATCTGCTAAACATTCTGACCTTCTTCCAGACCAGCTGCATATATGACAGTTATTCACATCACATCCCTGATGTTTTCCTCCTCACTGATAAACTGAAATAATAGAATGAATGTAGTGTGCATCAACACAACACATATAAGCAGAAAGAAAGGATTCACTTGGTAATGTGAATGGGCGCTCCATCAGCGCTTACATTACACATAGAATGAACTAATCCAGCAGCCAACAGAGCACTCAAGCTGGCAGACATTCTTGGGAGGCCATCATGTCAACCGAGCTGCCCTTGAAGCAGAAGAGAAGTGCAATTCGATGCTCGGTTCGTTCGAACGCACTCACACCATGCTTGCTCTCGTGTCTCGTGTTTCATATTCATTTCTCAGTCGGAGAGGGATTGTGTGGGTGGATCTGGAGGAACAGGGTTGAGAAGCTCACAACAGAAGATTTAAGTCTTGCAGATAATTTTTACATTAACGCATTAAGAAAATGTATTTTATTGTCTTTCTTTGAGTTATACATGTAGATATAAGTGTCAACATAGATTAGAGAGGTAAGATTTAATTCTTACTGAATTTTGCGTATTTGGCAAGGGATATGAGGTATTTTCAGCTTGTTCATTTTTATTGTGCTTTCTTCCCTCCTTTAGCTCATTTGTTTGTGTTTAGCTTAATCTTCATACTGCAGTTTTTCAGAACAAGTCTCCAGGTATCTATTGCATAAATCCTCATAATTTGTGTGTGTGAGATTGTGTGAGAAAAGAAAGAGACTGTGTGTAAAGTCCTTAGCCAACATCATCAACATCATGTGATGGATGTGGGAATGAAAGATCACATCTGTGTATTTTCCATTCACCAGAGAAGAATCAACACATCTGGTTATTAATTATGGCTAATTTCAGAACATTCTATACTAATACCAGACTGCTTTCAGGAAAATGCTGTGTGTCTTGGCACTGTTGTCCTTACTGACGATATGAGCTGGATAAAGAGTTACACTTTTCATTGGTTGATGATCAACTCCAACGCACGAGTTAAAATATATTACACTTTGTCTTAATCTAGGGCTGTCAGTCTGTTAAAAATGTATTCCAATTATTCAATAATATGATGAACAACCCAGCTAAAAATGTTATGTTCTAAGAATTTTCTTAGAATTTCTATTATGTCACTGTTCTTTGAAAGTTTAAAATATCCAGTTTTGTAATGTTTAAGAATGTTTTTTCTTTGGATATACAAATTTTTAAATAATATTTTCAATATGTCTTATCAAAATATTCAAAATGAATTGCATATATTAATGCATTTGATGCCAAATGCAAAAAATATAACATAATTGTGTCCTTATGTTCCTGTGGCTCAGTGGTAGAGCATTGCATAATCAGTGCAAAAGGTTGTGGGTTCGATTCCCAGGGAGCACACATACTGGTAAAAAAATGTCTGGCCTAAATGCACTGTAATTCGCTTTTGATAAAAGCGTCTGCTGAATGCGTAAATGTAGATGAGTAAATCACTGAACAGATAAAAATTAATATTTTGTCAATGTTTTGTATATTTTGCTCATTTCATTGGACATACAATTATTACTGGCCAACAGTCCACAATGATCCAACACACAAGGTAAAATAATTATAGGGCTGTCGATCTGTTAAATTAAAATTAAATTAGATGATATGTTGGTTAACCCAGCTTCTGATGTAATTTTCCTAACATTCCAAATATGTTATTCGAGACAGTTCTGTGAAACTGAAAAACACCAAGGTTCTTTTTATTATTTTAAGAATATTTTCTTTGGTTGCATGAGCTATCATAATGTTCTATCAAAATAATCAAACTGAGTCATACTAACGAATTTGCTAAGAAAAGCCCTTAAATGAAGATAAATCAAAGATATTACGTTATTGTGGCAGATGAGTTAATCACTGAATAAACAAAACCTTTTAATTGTCATATTTTGTTCCATTTCAGTCTATAAAATTCTATTACTGGCCGACAGTTTACAATGATCCATTTAGCTAATTAAATCCCAATACACAAGGTAAAATATTGCAATGTTTATAAGGCTGTCATTTGTATAAAATGTAATTAAATTAATCTGGTAATATGCTGATTAACCCAGCATACAATTGTATGGTCAGTGTACAATTGAAAGGTCACCATACAATTGTATGTTCAAATTTTTTCATTTTCTTAAGGTTCCCATTTGAGAAGGTTCTGCGAAAATTCATAACGTCCAGTGTTTTTAGGATTTCAATGTTTTTCTTTGCTTACACAAACATTAATGCAATTGCTGAGAAAAGCCCTCAAATGAAGATAAAGACATCACATTATTTCAGCAGATGAGTAAATCATTGAAAAGACAAAAACTGGCTTTAAAAGTCGATATATTGTTTGGTTTAGTTCCATTTCATTGAACATAAGTCTATTACTGGCAACAGTCCACAATGATCCATTTTGCAATCAATCTCTGAGGTCAACTTATACTGGTAGGAAAATTCATTATTATGGAATTTGCTTATGGGTCATAGGGCATAAATGTATTGTTTATACTATTAATTAACTACATTAACACATTAAATTGACAGCCCTACTTTTAATACAAAGTCAAATGGACAAGCATAACAGCTGCCAGTGTATATTGTCTTCAGTTACATCTTTTGTTTTGAGCAGGAAGTTGTTCTCCGTCCTCGTTGTCCTGGTCTGGACAGCACAGCTGCAGATCATAAGATCAGCGTTATTTACAGTTCAGGATTGTTCTGACGAGGGCAAAGAAAGGCAATAAATCTCCCTGCGTGCTGTCCGTCCATGGGCCAGCATAACAACAGCATAAGAGAACTTAACGGGAATCGCTGTCACATTCTGAACCGAAAATATTTTCATTCCTGAGACGAGGACACTGCGTCCAGCTCAAGGGTCATTTGCCCCCTCCCATCCCCACATGCAGACACTGACAAACACGAGCTCAAAAATGCATATACCATTTCTAAATGTATTGTAGGTCTTTTTTGGAAAATCTTCTTGCACTTTCCGTCCCTCTCGCCCCCTATGAGAAAGCAAAACCCTCCTCCCCCTCCATGTCCAGGCCAGACTTCCTGGCATTTCCCACTTCGCTGTGGCCAGTTGTTGTTGGTGGACTGAAAACCGGAGGAAAATAAAGAGATCTAAATGTCAGCAGGGAAGTGCAGTGCATTCCGCGCCCCTGCATCTCCTGAGCGGTCACCTAGAACAGCATGTGATCCAGAGACAAAGCTGCCCACGGCGGAAGGTGGGGGTGGAAGTGGAGACATTACCCAGAATGCAAGCCTGCAGGATTGTCACCAAGTCCAGCAGAATATCTCTCTGGTCCATCTCTACCTGCAGGGGCTGGGCCACTTTTCATTTAGATTCTTTTACGGGATATTGTGTTTTTCTGGGTCGGGTCAGGATGATGGGGGACCGTCGGTGACATAAATGGAGGAAGCTTAAAAGGGAGAGCTGTACCTGATCCAGTGGAAGTCTCCAACACAGATATGCACATGCGGCTCTGTTCTTTTCATGCACACATACACACACAGTGTCCGGACACATAATGAAAATACACGGAAGGACTACATGGAGGTTTAGAGGTGTGTAGGGCTACTGTACACTGCGGGACATTTTCTTTTCCTCTCCTTCCTTCCCAAGCCCTTTTTTCCCTCAAAGGTGTTTTCAGCGGGAACATGAAAGATGCATGAGGAAGAGAAAGGTCACCACTGAAAATAAAAAAAATAAAGGCCTTTTTGTTGCAGCACCATCAAGAGACAATGGTAATTTTATTTAGTCTTTTATTTCTTTTTTTGTCTCTCTGACAGTTTGTTGGCAAGGAGAGACAGCGAGCCGTAAAAAGGGACCCCTCGACTTGGCAGTTCATCGAGCGGCACGTCACTTTCGAATTAGCTTTGTTTCTTAAACGCTCTGTTAAGAGAACGCCGCACTCTCAGTGCCATTGAAAGCTCCAAAGATCATGAATCCCTTGTTTATGTGAACTTGAAAAGATGCTGGCGCAAAATACTGGAAGGCGATATTTACATACATCGTGGCATGGCCGTGCATTTGATTTAGATCGGCAGTTGCCCATCTGATCCCCGTCCAAAAACATGCTCTCAGCCTCTACTGCCGTCTCATGGAATACATTATTCTATTTTACTCTATATTAGGTTTACCTCAAATGCAACACCAGTAAGCCAGTGCTGGATCTCTGAGCATGTGCAGAATATTATGTGGCCTCATTTGACTAAAGCTTGGAGTTTTGACTAAAGAATTTAGCTCACCGCAAATGGGGAAAAATAACATTTACTGCTACTGTGGATGTTTTTAGTTATTCTGCACAGACCTTTCCCTGTGGGGACCTCACGAAAAAGACTTCAAATATCTGTAGCCTGGTTGAATAAATTAAAGGGTCACCAGAAAATACCAAAAAAAAGAGAGACTTAACTGTACAGCATCAGCAAGACATGACATGATTATCAAAGTCCGGTCGTAAGGGAAAGTTCACCTAAAAACAAAAATGCAAATATAATTTTTTAAATAATAAGTGGTGTAGAACTTGTAGTTAATGGTTTGCTAATATTAATATTTGGATCTTAAAATAAGTTTTAAGTAGCAGACAAGCCATATGGTTCGCTATGACGCTTTTATGGTACTTGTGTGTCCTTTTTGAAGCTTCAGAGTTTCTTTTTCCATTCAATTGTATAAAAAGAATGACTAACTACATTCAAATTTCTCTTTTTGTGTTTCACAGAAGTAGAAAAAAAACTAAGAGGTCTGAACAACATGAGGATGAGTAAATGATGACAGAATTTTCATTTTGAGGAGTATATTGTGTATATCTGTTTGAGTAATGTGCTTACATTGTGGGCTTGTACTCCCCCTCTCTTTGTCTCTTTCTGAGTTACTTCTCAAGCCTATCCCTCTCTTTCTCATACCATTGTCCATCTGTATTTTCTGGTAACTGAAAGCTTGACCAACCAGTCTGGTCTCACTGTTTCTTCAGTCCTGGATCATTTGCTGGCCAACACCTGATACCTGATACATCTTGCAGCCCTATAGCCTGCCTAATCTGGCCACAGACCACCAGTTCTGAAGTTATCCATTGTGGATCAGCTGAACCTTGTCCAGGAGCAAGGTCCATCTAATTAACCTCATATGCTTGTATAAAGTCCACATCCCACCCGCAGGCCAACACTGTGATCCAGTACAAAAAAGATAAAATAAAAAAATAAAATCAGCTTTAATATGAATGTCACAAGCATCAAACCTTTCTTATTAGAACAAGGAACAGATTTGTTTTTTTTTGTTTTTGTTTTTTTTTCAGAAAAGAAGGAAAACAAATCAAATAAACAGTAAAATGGGTAGTTCCCTTATAGCTACATCCTGAAGACTCTTTTTTGAACTTTTTTTCTGTTATTGCCTAAGAAAAGAGCTAGTATTGGAGCATTTTGTCACACTATCTAAGGTCAAATTTAAATAGTAAAATTTTCAAACCATTGCTTTGGCCAACATAAATGTGATCAAATTAATTACATTAACTTAAAAATAAATATTACAATATTTAAAACACATTTGGCAATTTGCCTGCATAAAAATGTAACCATATGTGACTTGGTCCTGAGAACACAATTCAATTTTCTGTTTAAAATCGGAGTGATTTTATTGTGTTATCTACAAAAACATGACACAAATTATCAGCAGTGTTTTATATAAATAGCAGTTTAATGTGTTCTGTGGATTAACAAAGTCACCAGCTTTGGACAAGGGTCAGTGTGTGTGAAGACAGCCATCAAAAGCTTCGGCCAGCAAACACAAACCGTTTGGCCTGGCTGCTCTGTCTCTCATTGTGCTGGAAGAGTGATGCTGTGGTTGCAAATTAGCCTTGTGCGATCGAAAAGAAAAACCCACTGAGAGTGAGAGACGAGGCGAGGCTGCAAGCCTGTGGGTCTTAAGGAGTTACAGTATCTCTATATCAAATTCATAAAAGGGATGAAGAAGGACTACAGTTCAAGATTCAAGAACTTATAAACATATATGAATACATATGTATGTATCATGCTATTTTCTGAATATTAATTTACTTTGATGTTCAGCTTCTAAGAAGAATTCAGTATATTTACATCTTTAAAATTTATGTATAATGATGTACATTTATAAAACAGTTAAATGTTAAACAGTACTGTAAAATATTATTGCAATTTAAAATTTCAAATCTATTTTAAAATACTTTAAAATATAATTTATTCCTGTTTTCATCTGCCATTACTCCAGTTTTCAGTGTCACATGATAATTCAGAAAGCATTTTAATATGATGATTTATTATCAGTGTTGGAAACAGTTGTGCTGCTTATTTTATTTGTATTTGTATTTTTATTTTTATTTTGGGGCGTGTATTTACGTGTATTTATGACTTGTGATACTTTTTTCAGCATTCTTTGATGAATAAAAAGTTAAAATAACAGCATTCATTCAAAATAGAAAACGTTTGGGGGCTTTTTAAAAAAGAAATTAGACTTTTATTGTGTAAGGATGTGTTAAATTTATAAAAAGAATTGATGGTAATTATCACTTGTTAAAAATATTTATTGAGAATTATTGTTAAAAAATTATTCATCAAAGAATTATGAAAGAAAGGTATCAGTTTTCACAAAAATATTAAATATTAAGCAGCTCAACTGTTTTTAATTTTAATTATTATATACAGTAAGTTTCTTGAGCACCAAATTAGCATATAGGCCATGACAGTAATTAACATTAATTAAGGAATTACATTTATATAATATATAATAAAATAAAATAGAAAACACTTTAAATATTCTATTAATATTTTTACAGATAGACAGACAGACAGACAGACAAAAAGCCTTTGAAACTGGAATAACATTGGGTTGAAACAGTGGGTGATCTTTGTAAAGCTGTTTTTTGGAACATCCTTTTAAAGGACCAATTAACTGTTGTGGTCTGTAATTAAATGAAATCAACAGTCTTTTTGTTCATTGTCTGAGGTCAGAGCACACAATGCAGGAGTCTTGACTGCTGTGGCTTCAGGGTGCTGTGAGGTGGGCCGAACGCTCAGCCGAGCACAGGTGCTTGAGCGTCGCTATTTAATGTAACACTTCTCTGTCCTGCTGGCCTGTGAATGGACACAGAACTCTTCATGCGAGCCTGTCACCGTCACATGAGCAGAACACTGATGTGGGAAAGAGGGAACAGACCCTCAGTCACAGCTCATCTCCTGAACTTCCTCCCAGAGGAGGTTATCTGAGGTGAAAGAAGGAGTCGCCAGGGAAATCATGAGCAGATTTGTTATTGTTGGATCTTAAAGTGTGTCATTCAGACTCTCCACAGAGCAGTTTGAATACATTAGTTCAGTCTGAGTATAGGTTATAATAGTTTAACAGAGCTGTTTGATGTTTCCTCGTTATTGAAATGATTATTTCTTGTTTTGGAAATCATCGATCACTTGTAAAATGTCCAAGGGCAGTTGAAAGATTTCAAAAGTGTTGACAAAATTCACTTTTAGCAGATTATCACTCCCGTTCAAAAGTTTGGCTTCATAATTTATATTTATGGCAACTTCATGCCATTTAAAACAAAATATTTTATATTTGAATATATAAGCTTAAGCTTAAAGTCATTGCTCCAGTCTACAGTGTCACATGATCCTTCAGAAATCATTCTAATATAGCAATTTGATGCTCAAGAGACATTTCTTATTATTAACAATGCTGAAAACAGCTGTGCTGCTTAATATTTTTCTGGATTCTTTGATGAATTCAAAGTTCAAAGAACAGCATTTAAAATGTAAATCTTTTGTAACATTATAAATGTTTTACTGTCACTATGGATCAATTTAATGTGAATGAAAGTAATAATTTCTATATACAATGCATCTAAACATGCACTTAAAATCTGTTTTGTGGGGAAACAGAGCAAATATTTGTATGACTCATCCTGTACTACACAGATTTTTGTCCAATCAGACTCTCTCTAGAATAAGAATGTCCCGCCCCTTAAACCACTCACTAGAAAGTAGCCAGTTTTTTTTTTAGTTTGGTACTTATAAAGCCACATTGTGAGAACAATTTACAGTTATGACAGATGAATTTAATTATGTGAAATAAAGCAGCAATTATGAGATTTAAATTCACAATTAACTTTTAATTTTAACCTTTTCAGCAGTATAGAGTGCAGCACTCATAGCTTAATTGACCTTTAATATTTTATTTTATTTTATTTTATTTTCATTCCTAATGTCCATGATATCTTGACTTTGCCGGTCCTCTCCAAAAACCTGAAGATGTACAGATAATCAAATTCCCTTCATAAAACTCCTGTAACAAAACTTCTGATTATTCAAGGACTTTGATGGCAGCTGAACGCAAAGTTAACAAGCATCAGATTTCACATTTCTCGATTTACATGCTATCCGAAGACAAAGAAAACAAAACAAAACACAAAAGAAACAAAAACAGCTTTTCCCACTTGCACTCCTCTGAGGGAAAGAGACCGTCCTTATTGTTCTAATTGCCATTGAAACAGCCAAGTAAACAAACAAACAAACTCCATCAGAGTTTTTAAAGACAATAGCGGAGGCTCTGCTCTGAGTCTCGATCTGTGAAATGCTAATCTCTTTTCATGCGGCCGGCCCGCGTGTCTTTTGTCCTCTGCCTGGGCCTCACCGAGGGCTGTGACTTCATTCGAATAAGTGGCAGAGGCCTGGCACCTCTCTTTGGGCCAGACTTCATGGAGGGGAGGAGATAAGAGAGAGATCCGTTAGAGTCCATCCAAGCCGCCTGTCAGCTCTGCTTATTGATGCCTGAGCCACCGGCAGCCGGCTGAGTGATTGCTGGACAGGCCTGGGCTGATTGATGTGACGGACGATTGGCCGCTTGTGTGAATGTCACAAACACACACCAGCACACTCTCCTCTCTGAGGTCGTCACAGGAAATACAGAGAGTGACGAGGGGTGTGATTTCATTACACAAAACACTGCGAGTGCATTGGGGGAGCAGGATGTTCCCCATTGGCTTCCTGACACTCTCGGCTGATTGATAAGGCAGTTTGCTGGATGGATCAGACAGACAGTCGTATTCCTACACTTTGTTTATGGTTTAGACAGCAGCAGATGAGCTCTGGGAAACAGAAAGGTATGAGGGTTGAGAACTGACGCATCTCACCGCAGCCTTTGTTAGTCTGATGAAAGATACAGTGGAGGTTTAGACCAAAATAAAATATTTCTATTATGCTACAGCTTGAGCACTGTTGTAAACCATGTCTTTGTTAACTAAAACTACAACTATTAAACACTGTTTGTTAAAAGAAATGAAATAAAAGTATTTTATTAAAAAGCTTTGCGTTCAAATTTTGTCCTGGCAATTAAATGAAATATTTTTACGTTGAAGTACTAAAATTACTGATACTAAAACTGGAATAAGTTCAAAGTAAATGGAAATATTTACTAATAATATTAAAAAATAATAAAAAGTAAAGGACTTAAACGGAAATTAAAATAAAAACTGAAAATATAAAATTAAAATAAAAGCTCATTAAATTATTAATAAATACTAAAATATTATATAAAATTTAAATAACAATAAAAAATCAGGTGCAAATATATATATATATATATTTGTATGACATTAAATATTTTGTTTATCCAACTTTGGGCATGTTTATTTCCCTTTTATGTTAACTAAAAGAGCATAACTTTTGGATGGTATTTCCTATAAAATTACTTTTTATCTTTATCTTGTTTTTTGTTTTCTTGTATCTTTTAAATGTAGCTTTCATGCATATTTTTTAACATTTGTGCTACAATTTCATCAATCTTAAACTTCTTAAAAAAAAAAAAATGATAATCTCAAGTGAAATAGTCATGATTTTTTTTAATAAATGTATTGTATGAAAATTATATATATGTTTCGACCACCATAAACAATTTTACCCCTCAGGTTTTATCAAATGTATTTGACAAGAGTGTCAGTGAAGATGAAAGATGAAATGAAAAAAAAAAAAAAAAAAAGAATTATGGGAAATATTCCATCTTGAAATTAGCTTTAGGATTTAGTAAGACAATATTTTTTTTTTTTTTTTCATTTTTAAAGACCGATTTTCCCATCATGAAGCTGTTGAAAACACATAAAACACAGAATGCCTCTGTGATGCAGGCCATGTATATACTGCTGGATATTAGAGAATATGAACAGTTTGTTTTACGAGAGTTTATTTTCTAAAAGTCCACAGGGCCAGATGTTTTGAAGAAACATCCATGTATAGTTGGCACTTTGATAGCCGCTCATGTTCTCTTATTTGCTGTGAACATGACACTAATAAGACAGTTTAACAGCTACAGAAGACAGGTTTGCTTTTGCAATTATGTTGCAATGAAAAATGTCAGAGTAACATAACAAGGTTCTTTCACACAGTTTTTGACAAAAGAGAAAACGTGGTTGTTTCTATAGATGCAAATCATGTATAACCAGCATCTAAAGAGGCTTTTTTATGTCTTAATGAGATTCTGTTAAGCCCTGCACGTTGCGACGGATTCTCGTTGACCAGCAAAGCCGGTAAGTTGCCATACATCAAGCATACGCCAGCACCGGTTTAAGGCCTCTAACAGATGTCGGCCATACTGACTAGCATCCATGCCTCATCCATGCAATAAATGAACTCGCTGGATGGATGAAGCTCAAGATGTTGACACAGCCTCGACCATCTGGGCCCAGCGTATAGCTCAACTGCCAGAGAGGAGCAAAAGTGTGTTGATAAAAGAGAAAGTATGGGATAATTTCGGAGACTTCTCATTAGCAGAGCAGGGCAGGACTATTGGCATTCTGTGGAGTTTTAGTGCTGTTGTATCTCTCTAGATTTCTCTCTCTCTCTCTCTCTCTCTCTCTCTCTCTCTCTCCATATCCTGCTGGTTTGGTGGGTAATTAGATGGCATGGATGAACTTTGTGCCCATACAGAGGGCAGATGGGTGTCTGGGTCAGAGCCCAGTCACACAGAGTGCCAGCCTTCTCAGTAGTGGCCATAGATCTGAATGAACAAAGTTCAAGGCTCATAACAGTGGGGTTTATTCTATTCAGAGGTGGACACTGATGGTATGTGTGGCAGTATGTTGTATTATTTGTAGGCCCGATAATTGACCTTTTATTTTTATTATTAAATTAATTACAAAAAAAATGCTGATAATTTTTACAATATTATCTTTTAATGTCAATATTTCACCCAAAATGCAAATAATTATAAGACTTTACATTATTGTGACAAATGGATACACTATATAGGCATTGCAAAAAGTCAATACATTGTTTTCTTCTCAAGATATCAAGATATAAAAATTCAATGCTTTGTTTTGTCACCTAAAGTGGTACAACTAAGGGAATTTCACCAAATATTAATGTTTATTCTGTTTATTTTGCAAGGGTGCATTTTTTTTTTAACATTAACCCTATTTTACCGTTAAGTTAATATATAAACAAGACAACAGAAGATACCAAAGATGGTAAAGGGAATGCCAGAATGCATTGCAATTTGATTAAATAGTAATGGGTATAGATTATGAAAAAAAGTTATATCCTATTCATATACCTTATTTCAATATTTATGTGTGCTTTGGTGTGTTTGTCCTTATTAGAGAATTGAGTTATTAGCTTAGCAACATTATCACAAAACACGCTGCAAATGCAAACCGAATAATTATAGTTATATAAAAAAGAACTTTAAAATAAAATAAAAGTTAACTTAAACAAAATAAAATATAACAAACTGAAAATGATTTCATTTCAGCTAGCTGCCAAGGCAACATTTCTTATTTTTATTTATTTTAACTTGATGTACTGAAAAACTATAACTGAAGTAAAAAATAATAATAATGCAAATGCAAATAATGCAAATCTTCCCACATCGTGACATACAGTAGACATGTGGGGGCGTGTTTAAACAAAGCATTTCAGGGGGGCGTGGACGAGCCTTAACTTTTATAAAAAAAAAAAAAAGTCTTTGCAACTTTACAGATCTTCTTTATGCACCAAGAGCTTGTAACACTACAAAGATAAAGGAAAACTTGAAACTGCATCATATAACCCCTTTAATTTGATCAATGTCATGCTTTGACCTATTAGATTGTCATCAGGCAAAGTTCAAATGAATATAAATAAAGCTTGTGAGTGAAAATCAGCTGATGGGATGTTTTAGAAGCTGTGTTTATATAGACAGAAAGCAGCTCACTAGGTTGTAGAGCAGAGTTGTAGTGTATTAAACACAAAATAAATATCAGTAATGTAATAAGTCTGACATATTAGTGCTTCATACAGTCAACATATAGTAGGTGCCTATTCCTTATGTACACATTATAACTAGCTCTTTGACCTATATAGTGCAATGAGACTGAATCAAATTCTCAGGGAAAAAAATGTGTGCAAAGGGCAAGAGGCAGTTCTGCGAAACCTCCCTGCAGAAATTTATATCTGACATATCACCAACATCAAGAGGACCTGCAGGAGCCACCTGACAAAGACAAACGTTTCATTCGAAAGGTTGAAGTAGCAAACCGACAATTCACTCCCTTTTTTTTCAGGGCTCAGGAATCAAAAAGTGGATAAATCAAAAAGAAGCCCTGTGACGGATTCAGGTCATAGGCCGAGCAGACACTTAATCACAGGAGACTTGAGAGACAACGAGAGCAATATGTTTGTGTGCAGTTAAGAGTAATGATGATGGACTAATATTAAAGACAAGAGTTTTTATTAAACTGTTGACAGGGCGAAACCATGGCATGATTAAATATGCATTACACAAGGTTCCACAATATTTGCTTAACATGTAAAGGAAAACCAACAGTTGATTTACAGTAGATTAGAAGTGTTATTGTGCAGATGCATCGGTGATGGGGAAACCACTCTGAAAATGTAGCTTGTTATATTGAATATGCGATATAGGAAGTATTTCAGCTACTTTAAAACTAGTCTTTTGAGTCAAGCCTATTATTATCATATTGGCTGTTTATTAGTACTTATAAAGCACATATTCTGCATGACCATATTCCGCATCCCTAATCCTACCTAATACCTAAACTTAACAACTACCTTATTAATAATAAGCAGCAAATTAGGAGTTTATTGAGGCAAAAGTTGCAGTTGATGGTTTGTTAATAGTGAGAATTGGACCTTAAAATAAAGTCTGACCCAACAAGCTCTTAAAAAGCTATTAACATTAAAGCTATAATAATGAATTATAAATAGATCTCAAATAGTATTAAACAGCTTTTGAACAGTTCATATACACTAAATACCACAGATAAAATGAGAAACACCATCATTTATATAAATGAGTTTACATAATATAAAAGAGGATGAGAATAAAATTATAAAAATATATACTACCTTTACAATAAGTTTGGGGTCAGTAAAACTTTTTTAAAGAAATTAAATCTTTTATTTAGCAAGTACGCGTTTAATTGATCAAAAGTAAGAAAAAAAAATATTTTATATGCTGTTCTTTTTGAACGTTCTATTCACAAAATAATCTTGAAAAATAGAAATAATAATCATCACAGTTTCCAAAAAAAAAAAAAAAAAAAAAAACATTCTGAAGGAACATGTGACACTGATGACTGGAATGATAACTGTTAAAAAAAATAAGCTTTGCCATCACATTTTTTATCAATATACAGTATTAACAATGGAAATTTTCTTAAAAAAATAATAATAATATTTTATTGTTTTACAGTTGTTGTTTTTTTATCAAATACATACAGCCTTGGTGAACATGAGACTATATATATTATATATATATTACACTATATGTACTAAAATTAGCATGATAATATTACTTTTTATAAAATGAACCAGTGCTTTTTCTTTTAGAGAGAGTGCGTATTTATGCGAGTACTGTATGTTTGAGTGAACCTCATCACTTTCCTATTCTCTCCGACCACAAAGTGCTTGAACGTGCCATACTAATTGCGACTTCAGAAGTGGGAAGCAGGATCGCCTGACATGCACATGAAGGCAGCGTTACTCTTCCTACATTTAAATAAACTGGATCTGGTGTCACAACTGTCTTCCGGAGACTCTCTCACACCAGCTGTGTCACGTATTTTAAAGTCAATTTGGCTTTGCTGCTCTCACACACTCTTGCATGCGTACACACCATGTCCAGCCTGGGAGATTGGAACAATTGTCTCCTCTGTAACAGTCCCCCTCCCTACCTGATTCGGGGCAAGCTACGTGGAGAGCCTGCCCCGGGTGTTATCAGGGACCAGCCAATGAATATACAGTTAAACAAATAGCCATCTAAGTCTAAGACCACCATGGATAACGTTATTATGTCCTGCGTCTGCGGCAGCGTGGGGAGGAAGAAAGAGGCAGGCCCCGATTGAGAAACTCTTGTGGGGATTTAACCGCAGCAGAATTCTGATCGGGCTTGGAATCGGTCCCAGAAAGCCGAGTTAATAGCCTTTCACTCCATTGAATAATGCTTTGAATCACTAATGTGGCTTGTATGCAGGGCCTGTCGTTTAACGTGCCTTTGAAAAGACTTCATTTCCGAAGCTACATTGCGGCAAAGGAGAGAGCTAATGTGTTTGTCAAGGTCAGATTCTGTGCTCACACATGGACACCCTGGGTTGAAAATTAACATCAAGTTTTAAAATGGGTTTTGGTGAGTAAATTAAATGTAACTCGCTAGTGGAAAGCTAACTGCAATGTAACACATGCTTTGGTTTAGGAAAAAATCAAATATGGTAGTCAGAATGCTAAACCGACCAACTCTAATATGTGACTCAAAGTGATTCAAATAAAATACATACAAAATGTTAACAAAAGTAAAGATCTGTATTTTTCAGAATTCATGTGGAATAAAGTACTAAAGTACCAAAAGGACTAAAGGGACAAAACCAAAAAGGTTAGTGTTTTGTGCAGTTACACCGTTTAATAAATTGATAAAGAATTCAAGAATATAATTCAAAATACCATTACAGTTATGAGTTTGTAGCAGTGGTAGCTAAGCTAGCTGGCTACCCTGTTGAAAAAAACAGCATGCTGGTTAGGTATGTTTTGATGCTGGGATGCTGGTCCTTTTGCTGGTTTATGCTGGTCCTTGGCAGGTTTATGCTGGTCCTTTGGTGGTTTATGCTGGTCATGTGCTGGCAAAAGACCAGTATAAACCAGCATAAAAAGTGTCAAAACATACCTAACCAGCATATGCTGTTTTTTTAGCAGGGTAATCACCCATTGTTATGTAAATACAGTCTGCTAAGGAGTTAGCTTAGAAGCTAACTGAAAAAATAAATGATAAATCTTTACTTTGACCATTTATAGCTTCTGTTGTGATGTAAGATACAAAAATTGTTGTATACACATACTAATCACATGTGAATAAGCGAATAATAGGATTTTTGATCAGGCACTGAACAGAGAAGTTTTTTCAGCAAAGAGGATAAGTTTGGCAGGTAATTAAGAATTTTATTTTGCATCCTGCTTGTAACAAAACACACAAGATTTGACCTTATTTACGAGCAAAAACATACTCGTCAGTATTAACACAATTTGAAACCGAGAGCTATCGAGTACAGATATAGCTAAAGAAAACAAGTCTCTTCTCTCCTTGCCTGTCTGACCTCTCTCTTTCTCTCACTCCTTCCCTACCTGTGAATATCTCACTCCATTTCTTCAAACGCATCCTCACACAGGCACAAGTCAGAAAAGAATGGTATTCAGGTGCTAAAAGCCTGCCCCATATACCTATAAACCAATCAATAAAACATTTTCCTGCATTTCAGGCTCCAGCTCTAAGAAATAAATAAAATCGAAGAATACATTTTTTATTCCTTCATGCTTGGCCAAGGTTCTTGTGCTCAGATACACCCATTAGTGAGATAATGTGATATATTGGGCTGAAGCCTGCTTAACTATGACTCAATCAACTCACCCATAACACCAGCCCACGTAAAAAAGACAATACCGTGATGGAAGGATGCTGAGAACAACAGAGTGCACCCATGATTCAGACAGTAAACAATTGCTTACATAATTGTCACAACAATAGAAAAAAATAATAAGTGTGATTTTTTTCACTGGAGCTTATAGGTCCTGTGGATGATGGTGTTTGGAGACGGATGGTTGGAGAGCGCATGCATTAGCAGGCATTCTGCTGAAGTGGATGGGTGGGTTCATTCAGAGGCAAGTCAAAGCACATGACCTTAAGTAGCTTTCAGACTGACCAAGCCCCTTGTCCTAAAACTGCAAAGTCACAAACCACAAACAATAGATTAATGCTGATTTAGCCATACTGAACAATAGACAAACATTCATAAGCCCCTACCTCTCTTATTTCTGATACTGTATGATTATGTATTCCTCTGTAACTAAACAAAAGCAAAAATATATCAACAAGTTTCATATATTTAAACAAATTTTCATATAATGAAAATAAAAAAAAGTCAAAGAAAACCTTAAAAGGATAGTTCACCCAAAAATAAAATTTTTGTCATTAATTACTTACCCTCATTTCATTCCAAACCTGAAATCTGAGCACTTTCTGACCATGCATAGACAGCAACGCAACTTCCATGTTCAAGGTCCAGAAAGGTAGCAAGGACATCATTAAAATAGTCCATGTGACATTAATGGTTCAACTGCAATTTTATGAAGCTACGAGAATACTTTTTTTTTTGTGAAGCAAACAAAAATAACTTTATTCAAGAGTACCACAACACGTATTGACATGAGGGTAATTAATGACAGAATTTGCATTTTTGGGTGAACTATCCCTTTAAGCTTGTCATGATCTTATAACTTGCTTTGCCTAATCATGTGATGAGTCATGGAAACATAAAAAAGGAAATGATGGTCAATAAGTCTCTTAAAATATCAAATAATTTCACCTTTTTATAACAAAGCAATGTTAATTGAGGTTGTAATATTGTATTGGTACTGATATTGAATTTATTTAAAAAAAAAAATTTTTATTATTATTATTTGACAGGGATAGTGTGTATTACTCAACAGAAACAAGACTTTAAATTAGCCATATTGGACAATTTTCATCTGTTGTTTTTCAAATAAAATTAAAATAAATAATAAATAAATCAAGATTGACAAGTATCACAAAAAAAAAAAAAAGTGTTTCTCACTTGATGGGGACACCACATTCTATAAATTTAAACTTTTCTTGAAAGTAATATACATTTTCCAAAACCATATGAAGCCAACAGGAATAAAAAAAGAGAACTTAGCACATGTGTTTTTAACTAGATTTTTCTGTTCTTTATTGTTACATTCTCACGTGTCATTGATCCATATACACATGCCATGATCTCTAGTTGTGCTTTCACATGTGAAAACAAAACTCTTGCACATCCATTCCTGTAAGCATTGACAAATAAAAACACACATAAAAAAAAAAACTAATATACTTTTTGTCCTTACATGGCAGTAGTTACCACACACACAGACACACAAATCCTGTTATGGCAGGTTGTCTTGATTGATGTAGCAGCTCCACTCAGGGTTAATATATGCTCATAAATTATGCATGAGATGATGCCATCTCTCTATTCTCCAGCCCTCCATGGGGTACAACTGAGGCCCAAGTCAAGACATTTCTCCTGTCTCTGCTCTTCCTCTCTTTTTATTATGCTCTTCGCACAAAACGGGAGAGGAGGAGGACAGGGGTGGGGGTTTTAGTGGACAGACCTGGTGCATTCTTTTGGTATTTATTATTGAACTGTTGGAAATGGTAGATATCATGAATTAATAACATTTGAATCTTTCTTTGTGTGCCAGAGGGACCCATCCTATTTCACTTTTCATTCTGCACAGGTGCATAGAGTGGACAGATTTGTTTGTTTTGCTTTTATGTGTGTAATTATATTTCAGGGAGCGCTCTAGGTATTGATATTAACCTATTGATTGATTCAGCTGTCACCCAAAGTTCATCTGTTTCCAATACGTTTCTCAATATTAAATATTTTGAGTTCTTCACTGAAATACAATAAAGGAGAGTCCTGCCCTTCTAAAACTAAATGAACAGCTTAAACCACCCTAAAGGCCCGTTCACACCAACCACGATAACTATAAAGATAACGATAAAGATATAGTTCTAAAAATCTTTTTCAATATTAAAGAATTGCAGAGTCCACACCACAACTATAACGATAAAGGCACAGAGAAACGATATCGTTGGAATCATTTTCAGAGCGATTTTTTTTCAGCTGATGAATGATACAAACATTGACACCCAATCAGAATCAATCTGCTGTAACGAGCTCGAGAATTTAAAGCGGCAGATGAGCGTGTGCTTAGAATAAACAGATGATATCGTCCGCTGGTGTGGATGCTAATATCTTTATCTTTATAGTTATTGTCCTTGGTGTGAACAGGCCTTATGACTTATTTTTTGATAGTATTACCTGGCTAACAATGATAAACAATTTTCAGAATATTTTTCATTTTGGGAAACTATACATTCCAAAGCATAATATACCCAGCAGGCAAGAACGTCAACATAACGTCAGATTGACATTGGACATGATGTCGGACAGACGTTGCATTTTGGTTGAGAATGAAAATCAGGTTTACGTCAGTATTTTACATCAGTATTTGACGCCAATTTGACTTTGACTTAACAATGAATTTTAGTTACACAACCTGAAAACAACAACTATCAACATCTGCTGATGCCAATAATGGACATCAAATTAACATTGACATTAGACGTTCAAATGACATTTTTGTCACCCGATGTCATAACCAAAATTTAACCAAATATCAATGTCTTATGACGTTGTTGCCTGCTGGGTATTACTTTTTACTCCATTACATTTAAAAAATGTTCCTCATGACCATGTACAAATCAGTCCTTTGAAGCAATTCTTTTAATGAATCATTGAACTGGTTCAAATTTCAGTAAATGATTTATCTGTGAACTTGACTGATTCGATTGCAGCAGATTTTCAAGCCTGATCAGCAGAAAAGTATCCAAAACCTTTTGACTGTGAAATACAAATTTTAAAAAAAGTTGGCGATATTATAGCTCTAAGAGATTTTGTAGACAAGTTCACCTCTCTATGAACTCTCTGCATTCTCTGACGAGAAGATATCAATTGCTGTCAAAGATAGCTGAAACATGAATTCTAAAATGTCGTATGACATACAGTATTGATGTTCGCCAAGATCCTTGAGGATGAATCAAGGTGGTGCATGTGTGTTCACTTAAAGTTGATTATGACTGCTTGCAAAACAGCATTGAGAAAGGAGGTGTGTCCACACACAGACTGACGGTGGCCACCACTTCTCTAATACCCCCTGGAAGGCGGGACCTATGGCTCGCTGGAATCCCTGATGAGCATCTTTGACATTGATTGATGAGGCTCAGTTTTATCCAGGGCACAGAAGCCTGGCCCCCTCCTGCTATTTCAGGCCAGTCTTCACACCGCTCCATTTCTCATAAATGACAATCGTCAAGCTCAGCGGTTTAAAGCTGTCATGATGACCAGTGTTCACATGAGAAAACAATGTTTAAGTTACCATAACAACCAAGAATGAATTGGGGCAACAGGTGCCCATTTTTTTTAGCAGCAGATGGGCTTAAATGTAAAAAAAAAAAAAAGCTGGAGCTAAAATGGCATGGCTGCTTCAGCAAATGCGTTTTCATTTTACATTTGCAGTTAGGTTTAGGTTAGTGTAGGTGGTTATTTTCAAATGTGATTATCCTTTTAGCATTCCTCACCAGAAATTTAATTTCCGAGCTGCCGCAATACATACAACAACCAGTGTATTAATATGTTTCCAGATTCACATTAATTTATTTAGGATAAAACTGAACACAATTTTAGCTCCACCCACTGGACAATTTCACTTAGAAATTGTTGCAAAGCATGCAAGAAGCAACATGATAATATTTTGTAGAAATGGTGTCACAGGCACATTTTAAAAAAAAGCCTGAGTTTGCACAAAAATTTGTGATGCACTTAATATTTGAAATATTTATAGTCTGAAATCGCAATGAGCCTGTGCAAGTGACTACAGTATAATAAACCATTTTATATTTTACTGTACTAAAATAAACTACTTTTAAATAAAGCCTCAGCTTTAAAATTGCATTTTTATTACGAAATTCAAAGATAAATGTCATTTTCACACATTAATGTGGTATGAAAGATCATTATAGCTGCCACAGTTCAAATGCGAGAAACTACTAGTTAAAGCACAAAAAAAGCATTAATTAATATCAGAAGTTATGTTGACAGCTGCAGTACAACTTATTGAAATGTATGACTTATGTAATCGCCTATTTAGTGTTTCAGTGGCAAAAATATGCAAATAAAACAGCTTGTGGACAACACATGACCTAAAAACACATTTACCTCAGAAAAGTCATGTACTTTAGTTTGTTAATAGTTTGTTAGTTCGCTAGAAAAACAAGAAAAAAAAAACTTGAGACAAGCATATCACTACTTAAGAAATGCATTCCTACAGTACATGCATAATTTAACATATTTTACCTTTTTTTATTAAATATTTTGTATGTTTGAATAAATCACCTAACTGTCAAAAAAAAAATGGTTTGCGATTTTTAGTTTTTATTACAGTCACCATGATTATATCTTGACAACGGTTGGAGTAAAATATAATTATATCATTAGAAGGCAGAGATGTTTCCTTTTCATTTAATGCATAAAACTCCAAATGCGTTTTTGTGTCAAAATGACTCACACACACACACACACACACACACACAAATAAAAAGATGGATCAGGTCACATTTACTGTGAGTACAGTCTAATACAGTGGAGTTTTACTGTACTTGGCATGCTGCTTTCACCCAGATTGCCTTGGCAACTCAGAAATGTTTATTGATATGAAATGCATTTGGATAGTTTATTTAAGTACACCATAAAGGTAATTTGATTTAACACTTCACAACCCTCTGGTCACTTTGTGGTCATCCATGTTTAACTAACATTTACAGCATTAGTTTTGTGCCAGTGATCATTAACACCCTTAAAACAAAAGCAGAATCATTAATAATCATGTCACGTCCCTCTGCCTCTAGTGCTGGACTTGTTTGAGACTTTTATTTCTCACAGATGATGGACTGTGGCCAACTGAATACACTGAGCCAATGCCGCCGGTGTTCACCGAGAGTCTGTGTTCAGTAACTGCTCTGGATATTGACATGCATTATAAATCAGGGAGGATGGATGTCAAGCTACTATTTTTACATGCTGTGACCTCTGACCCTCTTGGATAGCTGCATAGATCCTAGTGGGTTGAAAGGCCTCGGTTTCGAGAGAGGAAAGATTCTTTGACTGGTTCTGTTGGCTCCAGGCATGAAAAATAATCAGACAGTTTTTCCGACTGACATTGCTGTAGTGGAAGTGTGGTTTGAGCATGCAGGGTGCCGCATTGTTTTGGGTATTGAATTCATAACTCATCCCTCTCAAGAATTGATTTGGTTTTTGAGTGGAAGATTCTTGTGCAATATTACTTTGGAAATTTCATCAAAACCAGAAGAACATTGAATAGAGCATATTTAATAAGTCAAAGTCCATTTGTAATTGGTGTAAAAGTTTCAAAACAAGGAATTTGCAGAAAAATGTCAGGTGAGGGCAAGCTTTCACATAAATTTAAATGTTATGAATTTATTATAAAACAAATAAATGTTATACATATAATATAGAATATAATTACATGAGTTTAATAATTTAATAATATCTAATTGTTTTATTGTTTAAATTTTGCCAAAAAAAACCACAATAATATGCTTAATAATACAACAATTTTCAAAAAAAAAACAAAGATTATTAGCATGTAAAAAAAAAAAAAAAAAATACTATTTCAGACTTTTTTTCTTCAAAATTTCATGTTTTATTCAATGTGTTACTTGCCATTTGTTTGTAATATTTTTTTTTATTTTTTTTTAATGTAGCAATTTTTGAGTAAAAATAGTTTCTACACCAAATTTTTGCCAAATACAGAAACAGACTTGGCAAAATAAATCTCCAGTCTCCCATATTTATTTCCAGTTAAATTTCATTTGTTTATTCTGGAAAATGAGCTGTGAAGTTTCAAGTGTCATCCAAACTTTAATAACAGTGAAATGTGCATCGAAACCACAGCTAACCGTGGTGCATAAGCATCTGACACACACAAAGAATATTTCTAGAAATGGATTAAATCTGAGCACGTTGAGGATCATTCCTCTCAACCCTCCCTCTCTCTGTCAGTTCCCTCCATCAGCTCATTATTCAGTGGAAATAAAAAGCAGAACTAAAGTGAGAGCTCCTCTCTGTCTGCTGTCATTACGCTCCGCGTTAGCTACGACGACTTCATTTCCTGTGAGGTGAGCTATGGAACGCGCCGTTGCTCAGTGACGGGAAGAGACAATGGACTGTCACATGTCCAGTCCGATATATTTTATCCACTCATCTATTTTCATTAGTGCCGTCAAGAGATACAGCCATGCTTTTTTTTCTATTGAGCTCTCATAATTTGAACCAGGATAGGAGACACGAGGAGACAGTAAAGAAACAGAATAGAGACAGTAAAAAAAAAAAAAAAAAAAAGACAGAAAACAATATTTCTGATTTTACCTTTTTGTTCTCTTTGGGGTCTCAGAGGCCATTTTAATAGCTTGGAATATTTTTAAAATGGGATGAAATAAAAAAAATCAGGGTATGTATGTATATATACTTATGTTAGAGCTAAAAAATTATAAATGCAATGAGTTTTCAGATTCTCTGACTATAATCTCTGTAGAAATATATACTTCTGCCACTCATATGATTTATTTTATCGTATTTTTCTACAATGTGCTTTTTCTGGGGTCATATTGACCACAACCAAAAAAATATATCTAAAATATATCTATTTGATAAATATCTACCTACTTGGTTTTGAATAGGTCAGATGAACATATTAATATAATTTGGCCACATTTTATTTTAAGGTCCAATTCTCACTATTAACAAACCATTAACTACAACTTTTCCTCAGTAAACTCCTAATTTGGTACTTATTATAGTTAGCAAGGTAGATGTTAAGTTTAGGTATTAGGCATGTAGAATATGATCACGAAGAATATGTGCTTAATGTGCGTAATAATAAACTGCCAATATGTCAATAATAGACATGGTAATACGCAACTAGTAAATATTGAGAATTTATCCTAAAGTGTTGCCAATAATTTGAAGAAAGAAAGAAAAAACAAGAGGTTAATTTTAGCCATCTTTGCAGATTTTGGCACCTCAAACATAAAAACAGCAGTCAGTCTCAATGCAGAACATGAGAGTTAAGCACAACCATGTGACACATAATGAACTGTTTTCTACAGATTTTTTTTTCTTTTCTTTTTTCCCAAACCCACTGCTTCCCAATCAAATGATATAATGTTTCATTAGTGGCCCAGAACTGTCGGCTTTTAGCACTCTTCTGCATTTGTCATTATCTCAGCTCTATGAGAGAGCGCAAATTGATCTGTTCATCATGGCTGAAAAATACGAGGAAGAATCTAAAGAGAATGTGGTTCTCCTGAGCACCGCACTTCTATGGTGGGTCGAAGAAATGTCAAATGATACTCCTCCCTGCTTTCTTACTGTTATTTATCCATATTTCATTCACCCGAGCTGAATTACAGGAGCATAATATCAGTCTCTGTTCTAGTCGCACACCCGTCAGACTCTTTGGACCACCACTGCATACATGCATACCCACACTGACCCACTGCATTGTTACCATAATTGTTACATGGTGCACATTAAAGTCCCACCACTGTGTAGCAGTGCAAACAGCATCATGGGGCATGTAGACTGTGTGGGCACTCTGGGTTAGATTGACACATACACTGATATTGGAGGAAAAGATATATAACTTGCAAATTCATGAGACTTCTCTGTAATAGCAATGAAGAAAGGAATGAGAAATCCTTAGCTATTTCAGCTGCTGGTCTGTTGCTGCGGATAAAATTGGGATGAGATGAAGGAATAAATGACATGCAGCGCCAGAGATAATGTTTGTAGACTGACAGACAGATGTAAGTCCCATCTAATCTAAAAGCTCATCTCCAAATTGTTTGCAAGACTGCTGATATTATCAGATCGTACAGCAAACATTCTCATATGACTAAAAGAAATAACTGAGAATGGCGGTCTGTATTTAAGGCAGAAACTAGCTTAGCAAAAAGAAAGAGGTACATTTGTACAGTACATGATTTCTGTTAACTGCACACCGAACAGCTGATTCTGATTGGTCAGTTGTGACATTCACTGAATATTTGACCCTGCCAACCAATCTTTTTCACTATGCTAGCTTCACATCTCACATCAAACTGTAGTTCACATCAAACTGTAGTCTATTTGTTCTTACATATTAAAATAATTTCAACAAAAACATCTATTGAGTGACTGATTGATTTTTATATTTGTTTGTACATATTAAAATCATTTCAACTTAATAAATGCCTTCAGGTTATACACATCCTGTATTCTGTTACAATGTGTCTTCAGTTTCTTCACATATTAAAATAATAATAAAAAAACTAACAAATTAATATTTAACCATATATTTGTATGCATACTTTTTTTGTACATATTAGAATCATTTTCAATATAAATTAAATATTTAAGCATATATTTAGTAATTATTTATATTTACTTGTTTTTATATATTAAATCATTGTAACTAAATATATAAATAAATATAAAAATAAAGTTCAATGCATATATTCATATACATATTTATACAAAATAAACCCCTTTAGGGTGACGAGCATCCTGATGACTCTGTGTTCTGTAATAATCTTTTGCCTATTTCTTCTCACACACTGAAATCGTTTTAAGAAAAAAAAGAAAATAATAAAAATTAATATTTAAGCATATATTTATTTATACGCATTTATTTGTACATAAAATAATTTTCAGTTTAAATATTTAAGCATATTTTAATTATTTATTCATAAAATTATTATTTATTTATTTTTATATATTAAATCTAATATATTAAATTAATTTAAAAAATAAATACAATTTTAAGCATGTTTATGTACTTCTACACATCCTGATCACTCTGTATTCTATAAGAATAAACAGTCAACTATATGTACATTATTCATGAAGTAAATAAGTACAATAGCTTAAGATATTAGAGAGAGGAAAAGAGGTATACAGAGTAACAGAGAGTGTTTGCGAAATTAAGAAAACTGTCTGTGCGCATGTATGTGTCTATGTAGAGAAACTCACTCACACATGCCTCTATCTGCATAAAGCCTATACTTCACAAAGCAGAGGGAAAACTATGACCCCTTGTGTGTGGAGCAGGTTTTTTAGAAGTACACCACCTAAAAACCCTCAGGAAACCCATTAAAACCCACAGCTAAGTTTGAAAGATGTTTTAATCTGCAATAAAGATCATTCAACTGATCTTGCAGAAGGAATGGTTGATAAACGCTGTGACAATTTTGTGCAGTACTTTTTAATTCAATAGTGGAGAGAAGGCAGGAAATGATGGGGTGAGGTGTTGCAAGCCAGACTATATAAAGTCAAATTATAATGTGCAAATTATAATATTAGACTGTCACTGTATACTGTTAATTACTATGATCAGTATTAACAGCAAGCTTTGGCAAAATCCTGAGCAAACAGGTAGATGAGTGGGCATTTGTTGAATTAAATGCCTCTGACAACACAGCGTAATCAGGAAAGCTACATCAATATAACTAATAGATGACTGTTCTCACTGAACCAGAGTTAGCGTGGCAAGGAGTTCTCCCAGGGTCACCGCAGGCTTGCCAGTCAAATTTTCTTCCATTAAAATCAATCGTGAAGCTGGACAGTGTGGTGAACCTGTGCATTTGTTTTTCATCATGCATTTGAAGGCCTGTTGTATCTTCTATTTGGAGATGTAAGTTGAAACATCTGCTAGAGATCAAATTAAAACCTCAAGCAATTGAGGGCTGGATCTGAAACAAGAGATTTGTTTATGTGTGCATTTTGTTGGTCAGCATGAGGACAATAAATATCAATAAAACAATACAAGTGATGCATAACAATACAAAAGTTTTCACTTTTTCATAAAATGAAATCCAGTTTCAACTGTTCTAATGATCTACGATCTAACACCGCAAAAAGTGCTGTGCTATAAAACAGAGCTTGATGTTATTGAGTTTCTGTGGTCAAATTGCATGAAACTTTGGAAATGGTACTGACAATCACTTCAGTTGTCTTCACATTGCAACATTCAAGTCATTATTTCAAACACAAAACTGTGTAGTCATGTAATCAAGTTCGCCTCAGGAAGTGGTGACTGATCTATGCCTGTGACGTGTATTGATTTGAAACAAGACATAGTGGGCACAATTATATCTACATTATTTCCTCATTATCTATAACAAGAAAACTAATTACCTGATCAATGCTCTAAATTAAACAAGCTTGAGTTTTGCACTGTATGCTGTTCTTTTGCTCCTTCCATGTTGACTGATTGACTGAATCATTGCTTGTTGATAAGGAATTTTTAGCTTGCAAAGAATTAACCTCTCAAATGTTTTGGGATTTAAGCAAGGGAAAATTAGGAAAGATCTCATGAGTTCTATTGTCGTGTGCAACAGAAGAAAAAGAAATTTGATACTCAAGCATTCCACATTCTGAATGTACTTCAAGTAAAATGCAACAGTTTAATGCAACTCATTCTGGTTGATTTCAATTGTTAACCACCTTATTTCTATTTACTCTGATTAACAAACTGTCTGAGCTGTTTTAGCTGAATATTATCTGTCTCAAACTCTGTACAACTGTACAAAATGATTCATAATACTCATATCAGTGCTGAGCTTCAGTTTAAAATACAAGCAAACCTGTATCTGACATAGCAATATCATGGATAAATAAAATAAAATAAAATAAAATAAAATAAAATAAAATATTTTCCAACTGAATGACTGGTTTAAGTTGAGATGACTGCACAGCAGTGCTGATTATAGGCTGGTAGGTGGGGCGTTAGTTGACCTTTTCGATCATCTCAATTGTTGAAACTATCCCGTGGTTATCGCTGTTGTTGTTCATCATTAAATCGACAAATCTGCATAGCCAAAGATAAAATATTTATTTGACCTTCTAACAAACCAAAATAAATGCCATTCCAATTTATTTTACAATCAAAACATTCTGAAATTTCCAAGATCAAAGCATAATCCATAGTCCAGATCAAACTAAATGTTTGGGTGTGATGTATTGCCTGCATTTTATATGGTGAGAAAAAATTATATTTTCAGCAAATGGTTTATTTAAATTGTCCAAGAAGCTACTGCCTCATCTTCTTCTGTTAAATTGTTTTAATTTCAGCAAGCACTAATATAAAAAGGTTCATTTTACGTTTGCTGTTTTTAATTACTTTTCTTAATAAAACTTTATGGTTGGCCTCATTGTCACAAATAGGTAAGGATGATTTCACAGCAGTACAGATTATAGACTGGCAGGAGGGGGATTAGCTGACCTTTCTTATCACATCCAGATTGGCAACTGTCCTGTGGTTTTGGAAATGCTGATGATATAATTGACATATGGCCCAAAAAAACAAACAAAAACAAATCTTATTCATATATTGAAAATGATACGCTGTAAGTCTAATTAAAGCTTAATATATATATATATATATATATATATATATATATATATATATATATATATATATATATATATATATATATATATATATATATATATAATTAAAAAAACAAGTTTCAGTGTTACAATTCATTTTAGTGTTTTTGTTATGTAAAAAATGTACTAAACAAATATAAGCTATAATGTTTTTGTTATGTAAAATAATTTTGTTTTTCATATATTATTTTCAGACATGAGCAGACCTGTACTCACGGAATTAAAGTTATGCATTTAACGAACAATTACAAGCACGCACTTTAGCAGAATTCAATTCAAATAGTCATCAGCAGCCATTAGTTTGGTAAAATTGAGCATCAGAATGGACAAATTTGTTATTAAAGGAGGGGAAATAAAAATACAAACACATACAAACAAGAATAGTCGCAGTATCAGCAGTAAAGGTAGGAGAGTGCTGGACTTTCGGCATCAACTCTACAACTCATCCTTAACTGCAGAAATGTGGCAAAACATCTCTGGAGAGAACTTCAGAGTATTGAATTTGAAAGTACTTTCCATATTTGGATCAATATAGGCTACATTTGTGAACGCTCATTTTCTGCAAAGTCAAGTCATGCTTCACTGCGTGTCTTACAGACTGCAACTTACAATCGCAACTTCATCGTGCTGTTACTCCTTTCGAGCCAAATTTCACAAAATTGGTCAGCTCCGACAGCATTGGGTGTTTTATTAATGGTGAGTAGAATTATTTATTTATTTATTTAAATGAATGTAATCGATTAGGTAGCATAATATTTAGGCTATAATATTATAAATCTGATTGGTTTGTATTGGTGACGTAATATGTAAATGATATGCGTGTGGCCAGTGAGACTTGCACTTGGACCATAGTGCGGCCCAGTGGAAAAAAAGGTTGAGAACCACTGAACTAAACTATAATTCATTTAAACTAATCAACTAAATCTACAACATTTTAATGAATGGTGCCGATGATAAAGTACCGTATTAGCCGGTAAAAGTCAAATTCACACTGATAGCATACAGCAACAAAGCTAAGCCATTCATTTTCAATTCATAGTTCAATAAGAGTGATTTCTGGCACTCTTATTGCCACTTTATGTCCCACTCTTTTTGACAGATCTCACTTTTCCTAAAATTACACATTACAGTAGATCTCTTTTCATGTAATGTTTTTGTTGTTGTTGTTGTTGTTGTTTTATGAGTATCTTACAATTTTGACTAGCCAGCATGTATGCAGTTTTCCAAACTTTTTAGCAACATAGAGCATTGCATTTGTGTTGTTAAAATTGCATCATCATTTCATCTCTGTTGGAATTCCTGCAACTGACTTCCAAATAGTCTCAGTATTGGTCTCACTAATAGTATTTAAACTGTTCACCAGACACCACTGTTGAAAAAAAAAAATACACTGAAATATAAACTTGCAATATTACAGTAGCCTCAAGGGATTAAAACTGCATATAATTATTATTATTTTTTTTTACTGTAGTAATATATTTTTTACTTGTGTGATACATTTTAAATTGACTGTACCCATATACACAGTAAGACTAGAAATATGGCTCATATCCTAGATATGTTTCATGCAAAATATTAACTTTTGCCCTTTAGCTATGTTACAAATTGAATGTCCATGTGAAAATAGTTTGTCCAGTTTTTAATATCTAGCTTTATACACTACAGTAATAAGTTTTAAATGATTTGACAGATTGATTTAAAATTTTACTCTCTACTTCCTTTATAGACCAACCCATTTTCAGAGCAGAGGTGATACTGGAATATTGTAGTTTATGTACATTAGATATTGTTGTGTGAAACTGTACATATATTTTAATTTGTAATATGCAATATGGATCACAATTATCCCCTCCAAATTACAATTAAATGAACCAGTGAGCACAAAAAAAGCAAATATCCTCATTGACCAAAAAGACAATTTGAAGCACATGGAGGAGCAGAGCATGTTTACCACAAACAATACAATCAGTCAGGGGGCTCAAATCAGTTCTGCTTGGGCAAGACAAGACTTCGGTAATGGAGAAGGTGTATTTTGACATTCCAATCAGGTCTTTGCTTAAATTGTGTGGAACTGTGCAAACCCAAATCAATGTTCTAAGTACAATAAGCCTCTCGGTGACGTTATGAATATTTAGTATGGAAGATTACCTTGTGAGATGTACTCTCTGATTAGCATTAGCAGTATTCATTGAGTAAAACTGGCACTTTGCTGGACGGGAAAGTGGATGGGAATAAACTAGGGTGTCCTTGGTAAGGACAAGGACCTTGAAAAAAAAAATTAAAGTTTATGGAAGCCTGTTTCTGCCAGGGGATAAAAAATTAAAAAAGGAAACTGAAACTTTTTAAACTCACAATTATGACTTTTTTTCTTGCAATTGTGAATCTATATTAGAAGACTTCAGACATAAAGTCAGAATTGTGAGCCATAAACTCACAATTCTCACATTTTTCAGAATTGCCAGTTTATTTCTTGCAATCCTGTGAAGAAAATAATAATTAAAATAAATAATTATGAGACATAAATTCACAATTTCAAGGGAAAAAGTCAGAATTGTGAGATAAAAAGTCATAATTACCTTTTTTTTATTATTATTATTATTTTATTCACTGGCAGAGGCAAAAAATAAATAAATAAATAAAACTTGTAATATTACAGTAGCATTAAGGGATTAACAGCTTTTTTTTTTTTTTTTTTTTGAGTTGCATGAATTTTTATTTAAATTGCTCATATCCTAGATATATTTCATGTAAAATATAAACTGTTGCTCTTTAGCTATGTTACAAATTTAATATAGTTTGTCCAGTTTATAATATCTTGCATTACACACTATAGTAATAAGATTTAAGTGATTTCAATGATTAATTTAAAGTTTTATTTTCTACTTCCTTGACTGACTAACAAGCATACACATTTTCAGAGAAATTTTAAGTTTAAAAGGTGATACTGGAATATTGTAGTATAAGTACATTACATGTTGTTGTGTGAAAATTGTACATTTTAATTTGTCACAATTGTGAATCCATATCTCACAATACTGTTTTTTTTTCTCTCTCTCAAAAATGCAAAACATAAAATCAAAATCGTGCGACGTACGACTTACAATCTGACATTTTTTTCACAATTGCCAGTTTTTTTCTTGCAATCCTGTTATTAAAATTTATGAAACATAAACTCTCAATTGTGAGGAGAAGAAAAAACTCAGAATTGTGGGATAAAAAGTTTTATTAAAATTTTATATAATTTTATTTTATTTTATGTTATTTTATTTTATTTTATTTTATTTTATTTAGTGGTGAAGGAAAAAAATTAATTGATGTAAACTCAAAAAAGTCAAAATTACGAAATATAAATTCAGAATTCGGTTTATATCTCGCAATTCTTACTTTAAATCTTGCCATTCTGAATTGTAAAATAAAAGTTCACAATTACCTTATTATTTTATTTTATGGTGGGAATTAGCTTCCATAAGTCCATATTGTCCATATTGTATTAAAGACTAGATATGTTCATGATGGTGTCAGCATTATTGGTTTAAAATGTGGCACTAAAGAAAAGCTTAAGTATATTATCTCTCGCTCCCAAAACTTTTCTTTAAGCTTTGTTGTTCATAACATAAATTATTATATGCTCCTTTTTAATTCATCAAGATCCGTTTTCAAACTATCACAACTCCGCTGACATCTAAATTGAGAGTTTTTTCACTCCTTCAACCTCCACGGTGCATTGAAAACCAACCTCACCCACTTTAACTGAGAAACAAGAGAGAGTCGCACTTTTGACAACTCACTGGCGATGACAAGAGTCGCCCTGAGGCATCAACAGGAACTCAAGACTTCAGAAAGATTAATGTCCTTAAATGCACAGTCTGTTGCTGATGCTTTCGCTGTCTATCTCAGCGTCTCTCAGTTGAACTTCCCCATGATGTGACGAGGGAGACGAATGGCAAGTATTACAGACAGATTTGACCTTTGACAGCCCATGATGACAAAACACCAAACTCTACACATGGGTCCGGTGCATTATATGACTCGCTTTTTTAGCAAACAAAGCAATTTCCTTCCACACGCACGCTCTTGCACGCACTGGTAGTCTCTTCTCGTTTCACTCTCACGGTTTGGATTCCTCGAGAGTGACAGCAGCAGTTGTGGTTGAGATTAAGGATAATAAGAGTCAGACCGCATAAGCTGAAGTTGAAACTGAACTCTCTGTCAAACGTCAGTAAATGTCTTTGCTACAACAGCTGTCGTGTTGTAGAGGATGTTTTGTGCAGATATTCACACTGATTTTAACCCTTCAGTGGACAGATCTTTAGGATGTGATGTTTCATACCACCATGGGTGATTATTTTTGAGCCATTAATTAATACTTTTATTCAGGAAGAATGCCTTAAATTGATTTAAAATAATAATAATAAAAAAAAGTAGCAGTAAAGACATTTATAATGTTACAAAGATTTTCTAGTTGAATTTCCTATTCATCAAAAAATCCTGAAAAGAAAAATGTATAATAGTTCCAATTTTGTACACAAAATTCAGCGTAACCATCACAGGAATAAATTACATTTTTAAACATATTAAAAAAGAAAATAATTATTTGAAACTGTAATAATATTTCACAATATTACCATTTTTACTGTATTTTTATTGTATAATTTTATTGCATTTTGCGTGTATTTTATTGTATTTTGGATGATCAAATTAATGAGTGAGCATAAGAAACTTTCCAAATAACATTTACAAAACATACTTACAAAAACATTATTTTTATAACTGATCTCACTTTGCAACATGATCGCATTAGTAATCACAGGTATTAATGCATACATTTAAAAAAAAAGATTAAGAGACTCCCCGAAGCTTATTTGAAAGGCATGTTAGTCATCTATCAGCATGTAACCTTTACTTGCTATAAGTTTAACTCATTATATGCAAATACAAGAGAAGGAGGAGGGTTAAGTATGCCCACAAACAGACGCTAAGCAAGTATACACCCAAATAAACAAATGCAGGTAAAGCTGAGAGTAACTCCTCATATAATGTGCTTCTGAGTAACCACAATTTTATGTAGCTTAACAAGTGTCTGAACATCAGTCATGCCTATGTTACATTGGTTTGAAGGATGAAAAAGCGAATGAAATCCCCCAATCCTACAGTAAACATTGCATTATTCCTTAGCTGATGCAAAGCAAACAGATATTTGTCTGAAGTCTGACTCCGACTATAATGAAAGATATGTGTCAGGGCTGAATAGATGAGATTTAGCACTGTGCAAAGAGGGCTGTGAATTCAGTAAAGCCAGTTAAACCTTTCATCAAATTCTGCTGTCTATGCTGGCACTGTGCTCAAAGCTATAGCACGAGTGCTGAATATGTGCCAAAGACAATTTTTTATGTAATACACTTCATCAGACCTGTAGATTACTAAGAAAATAAAAAAAAGTCCCAGCTGAGCCACAACTCCATTCTGAAACACAGAAGCACCTTGAAACTCGTTTGTTCACAAAGGGGTGTGTGTGTATAGACATAGCAACTATATTTTTGGAATGTATTTTTTGAAGGTATATTGTATCAGTATTTGCACACTATTTGAATATGAATTGCTATTGGATATAAATCAGTGTGTAAAGAAATAGAGTCATTTTCTTTAGCAGATTTCACTCTATTAAACTTCAAAGTTTCAGATTGTGCCTCGAAATCTGAACAAACATAAATTCAATCTGTGTGTGTGTGTGTGTGTGTGTGTGTGTGTGTGTGTGTGTGTGTGTGTGTGTGTGTGTGTGTGTGTGTGTGTGTGTGTGTGTGTGTGTGTGTGTGTGTGTGTGTGTGTGTGTACTGGTATACATGGTTTATGAGGACACAAATGTGTATAATGACATGGGTACTACAACGTAAACATGGTTAATGAGGACACTTCCTGTGTCCCCGTAAAACAAAAGATTAAAAAAAAAAAACATTAAAAATGGTGTTATATGAAATCCAAAAATCACCAGTAGGTTTCTGTAAGGGGTAGGTTTAGGTGTAGGGTTGGTGTAGGGCTATAGAAAATACAGTTTGTACAGTATAAAAACCATTATGCCTATGGAGATTCCCCGTACAACACAAATGCAAGTGTGTATGTGTGTGTGTGTGAAGCATGGTTATGAAAGAGCATGGTTATTATTACCCAGCTGTGTTTTAGTCAGATCAGGGCACAGGAATAGCTCTGCAGGAGAGAGAGATGCATGCTGGGAGCTTCCTTCCTTTCCCATTGACAAATGTTACATAAATTATTCACCCTAAAATAAACACCTGGATCATCTCTGCCAGCTCCATGAAAAAGTGTAGTTTGTGTCATATCTATTCAGTGTTTTAGAGCCAGAGATCACCAAGAGACTGCCGAAGGATGGTATTTCTACTGCGGGTAAATTACACCAGCAGGACTGACAAAAGGCTTTTCACATTCAATAAAAATCAGCCGGTTTCATGCATATATAACACCCATAACTTATCACGCTGTGTAATAGATTAGGAGAACAAATTTGAGTTGGAATAGCTAAACACAACTTTTATTTCCGATAATGAAGTACATGTCGGGCAAGAACAGCAAAATATAATTATGTGAAATATAGCTAAATGAATGCAACAAACTTAAGGTAGGGACGCTTAAAGGGTCATATCTTATGAGATAAAGAAGCTTGAAGTGTTCAATAAATCAAACTATAACTTCCAGAATTCAATTTATTAAGCTTCAAAATGGCTCATTCAAAAATAATCCAACTTTTTAAAGTCAACATGTAATTGTTCACACTTTCCTATTGGGTGATAAGAAACTTAGCCTGCCCAATCACGATGAGGTAAAAAGAAGAAAGCTGAATAGTATACAGTATTTATAAACATTAGTTTACTTGTAGCAAAATCATCATCATTCATTATCCATTTATGAGACATGTCTCGGACTGCAAAGTATAGAGTAGAAAAAAAAACTATTTTAAACCCACAGCCTTTGTATAACAGAATAAAAGTCTCTCAATCAGATCCAAATTGCTTATTTTCTATAGGCAAAGCAGCAAAATATAAAAAGCTTCAATCTAAAGCCAGAAAGAATATGTAAAATGTAGTTTTCAATGTATTTCACTAGTTTCATAAGTGCACCTGATGGAAATATTGAATAATAAAATGAAATATAAAAAAAAATCTGATCCCTTTATGTCCACAAATAAAAAAATAAAAAACAATAAAAAATAAAATAAAATAAAATTCTGAATTTGAAAAATCAAAAGTCTGATCACAAAACACAATGTGAACATCCTGTACAAATGATTAATGAGCGAGTCACAGTTTGTTGTAAGAGCTTTGACAGCCTTTGTTGTTGCAAGAGCAGATGCTTTTTAATTGTGATGCTGTGATGCTTTAGAGCTTTCCTACAAAGTCAGCATGACAACTTGCAAATCAAAGCCTGTTTCAATTGGACGGCTGACTTCACGCACTGGTGGCGTCCTGCTGGTTTGGTAATGTTTTATTCTCCGGCAAATTTAAAAGCTATACGTGTCAGTCGTAACCAAAGAGCCTAATTAGTCTGCTTGATTTACGGAAACAACAATGAAATCACTTTATCTCATCAGCTCGGTCTGATAGGCCAATAATTGTTGCGTTCCATAAATGTGCATATTACAGCTCAATCATCAGACAAAATAAAAGGAGACTTATCATGCTTTCGTTTATAGCTAATCATCCTCAGACCACAGTCTTGTGTTTTATGTGTCAGCAGCGTTAATGTAGTTGTTTATTCCATAGTGTACTTTAATAATGTTATCAGCAGGCCTTATGCATAGACTAACACAGGTCTGCCTTTGGGAATGCCATCTTAAATGGCTACATTAGGAAAACAGTCACAATGATTAGCAAAGGTGAAGCATGTTCTTATCTTTGTCATTCGTCTTGCTGCCACTCAACCTGATGCCATAAGCATCCCCTTTGATGAGATCCACTATGAAAAAAGTCAAATAAACGTGCAATTATGATTTTTGTTTCAGAATTGCATGATATAAATTCCCAGTTGCAAGTTATATAGTCAGAATTGTGTTACAAAGTTGCATTTGCATGCAAAAGTTATAAACTCCCAATTGTGACTTTATTTCTTGCAATTGTGTTTATATCTCACAATTTCAAGAAAAAATAAAAAAAGTAAAAATTTGTAAAATAACAAAACAGTAAAACAATTTACAAAAGAAAGCAGTTTTTATGACCATAATAATAAATCAAAATAAATATAATAACAAATATCAGTTATCAAGCAGTATAGCAGGCTATTTTTGCACAACTAAAATAACTAGAAGTGAATGACACCAGACTAAATTCTTACATTAAAAATAAGACATTAGGGCTTCTCAATTTAGTATAATTAATTGTAAAAATAAAAGCGCAATTAAACATTTCTCCTGACCCATATACAGACGATGTGCCTTGCCAAATGTTGATGTTGCTGGCATTGCATGTGTTAGTCATGGTTGAAAACGCCGAAATAACTGTGAAACGTTGTAATGGTCAAAGAAGTCTGAACTACACACAATTCATGACAACTTAAAGTTAAAGAGCTCTTCAAGGGCTCTTAAAGGGTTAAATCTTTGCCCTAATTTATCAATAACAGTAAATGTGTGATACTGTGTGTTTGAGTAAATGATCAGTATGTTTAATTGATTGACAGCCCTAACTGTAATTTATTTATGACTAACTGTCACCACTTACATGGTCATGGTTTTATGGTTTTATGGATCTTATGAACTCAGATAGAACAAACAACATCAGTTTATCTGTATCAAAGAACTGATGATTATTCTGCTAATACATGCGCATGCATTATTCCAGAGATCCTTGAAAGCAGTGTGCAAAACCTTTGAGTCTCACTTTTGTGCGTCATTAAGAAATCAAGCTAAATTACTTTCTTTTGCCTAATTTTTATTGCAAACACACAAAAAAAACAACCATGTGAATCTGTCATCTAGATCAATCAATAACTTTTCAATAGGTTTTTAAAGTTTTAAGCTACAGTAGACATTAAACTCCAGCAGACCGCTGTTTTTCTGCATCAAAAATGAACATTATATTTTCACAGTTTATTTTCTTGCTCACAAGTGACAAACAGATGACTCAAGAGACATGCAGCACATAAACACACACTTGCAAATCTGAGTTTATGGGACACAGTACCCATACTTTGATATCCCAAATGTATTTCTACACAAATATTATGTTTGTTTCACTAATTAGACTTACGAAGGGAGTGCAGAATATGCAAGCAGGAAATCAAAGATATATTTTGAAGCCATTGGAGTTTTCAGATCCAGTTGTGTTTCTTCCTGCAACAATTTCTTTTGATTCATATACAGAATATGAATCTCATGATCTCTTTATTCCTTAAAAATCTTAAGTACAGTACTTTGTGTGCCAGTCAAATACCCATGATGCTCTGAGCCAATCAATAGAATTAATTAGACACAAACTGGCACTTGCACTACTATGATCAATATTTCAACAGCAAGGGGCACGAGAAATAGATCCATTTTTAAAAAACTCAATCTAGAAACAAGATTCATAATAATTGATTCTTCATACTTGGGATGCCTCCATATTGTTGTTCCACTGTGTGTTATCAGTAATGCATTTCATTGCTAATCAGAAGCTCAGAGACACTCACTACAATTCCACACAGTCAACATACCAGCAGCAACACAAAATCAGCTTTATTTACAAAGACAAACTAAATGAAACTCTTCATCAAAACCATTAATCTTGGATTATATCAAATTGCACTTTCATTACCTTCTATGTATACTCAGTCTGTCTTTTGGCCAGAGTAATTATTCCTTGTGGTCTGCTGTGGGTTGTCATCACATTGAGTGAATTGTGTTTTTATTTTAATTTTTTTTTTTTTTTTTTTTTTTTTTTTTTTAGCTGTATTTGCAAGGTTAGGTTTTGCATTTAATTATAAACCATTAAAAGTAAAATAATCAGGTGCACAAATCTGTAGACATCTAGATTTGATCTTTTTTGGCTTTTGCATTTGGCTGATAAAAGACATTAAAATAGATAATCAGTGAATGAAAAGTTTTTGAATAATTAACGCCCATGCAATCCCACAATGCTTTGTACTCTGGTTCTTTACAACACCAGAAGTTTCCCTTGATAATGTCAAAATCATAATCAGCCTGAATGTTCTTTCCGAGTGTGATTTTATCATTTTCTTGGCTTTGTTCACTGAGAGCATCCTATAATATTCTTAATAGATTATAGGTTATGGCTTGCTATACCTGCCCTATGTCAACATAAATAAAGTGTATCAGCTGTAAATAAAAAAAGTGCCAACTAAGGAAATACTTATGAAGATAAATGTTTACCTGAGTACAAAGAAAAGAAAAAACAGGCGAAATCAAATGATAAATCTCATGATGCACACTCCAAACCCATTTCTGCCGAATTCTTTTGGGAGATCCCATTGTCTTCAGAGTAATAAACATGACTAATTGCCCAAAGCCAGCTACATCCCAGGATAGGTGACCTTTAGAGTCTGAAGTATCATGTGCGAAAGGAGTTTCTTGTTTCTCTGAATTAAGAGCACAAATTCCATCCAGTTATTCTCAACACAGGCATTACTCATACCAGGCTCCCCCACTGACCCCTATGCTGAGGTTTTATTTGCAGTTCAGTACCAAATTAGCTGGAATCAGTTAAGATATAAGCAAAAAGTTTTCTCCCTTGATAATAGAGGCACAGCAGATGATGCTCTACCTACAAAGTCTTCCATTGTTACTATTCACCCTTGTAATTATGGGCAAATCCACAAATACAAATCTCCCTTTAGACTAAAAGGAAAGAGGAATGTATTTCCTGATTTCAGTGCCTATTGTTACTGTGAGGATTAAGAAACGAAGCAAGAAAGCAAGCTGGATATCACAGACATCCCATTGACTGGCCAGAAGAAAAGTGCCCTTAAAGCTGAGCCCCAAAAGCTCGTCATATTGGGTCCCGGTCTTGCATACCTGCCGTAAGCCAGCCACAATAGGGCGTGCACCCCCTCCCAACCCCTGAACCTGCCAGAGTTTTGTTGTTTTGCATAGGGAGAGTTAGAGATCAGTGCTAAATCCAGTGTAATCTCTCTCTAAGCTACAGAGCAGGCTCAAAAACGCCCTCATGAGCCTGAGAAGCAGGGCCCTGCCTGAGTCTTTGATCCCGGAGAAACAGATTACATCTGAGGAATGAATCGCCTTTTTAACTGTCTCAGAGTGCTGATACCACAATTACATTCTAGTCACATCTTTATTGAGACATCTGAAGGACCCTGGTAACAAAGTGACATAACCTGAAGACATATCAGGAAAACCAGACCTTTCTGTGACTGCGTGCATGATTTTGCCTGTGGCCTGTGGCCCACAAGGAACCTGAAATCATCCAGATTGTGGTCTCCATGAGGAAAACGGCTCAGAAGTCATATGATAGCTCTGTTTAAGAAACAGGCATTCACTTTTGCTCTTGACACATGATGCCTGATTCACAAAAAAAAAAAATAATAATAATAATAATTCTGGTGAATAAGAGATTTTCAATAAATCAGATGATTCAGTTCACAGAATTGTTCATTGAGAAATCAAACTGCTCCCAGTGTCAAGCTCAACTCACTTAACAAACAAACTTGGAAAATGAGTTTCTTTTATGGTGCATCTGAGATTTCAAGGTCTGTGAAGCTCCAGTCCTCCTTCACTGTTCAACAAGCATTAAATTTAAATGCTTTTAATTAAGTTAAAGGGGTTATATGACATTGCTAAAAAAGAATATTATTTTGTGTATTTGGTGTAATGAAATGTGTTTATGTGGTTTAAGGTTCAAAAAACATTTTTCACATACTGTACATTATTGTTTCTTCACTATGCCCCACCTTTCTGAAAGGCGTTGACAAAGCTCATCGTTCTGAAAAGTGAGGTGTATGCTGATTGGCCAGCTATCCAGTGGATTGTGATTGTCCGAAAGTGTGTGACGCAAATGTTACACCCCTTAAAGGCACAATATGTAGGTTGTCACCGTTAGAGGGCACATATTCAATCAAACAAACAAAAAAGTGTAGTCTGATGACGCCGTGACTGTGCGAGTGTGAAATCATGGGAGTTGGTGTCTTCATCCCCACAGCTGATGCAATCCGACGGGAAATCATGTTCATGTTTGAGCTAATGATTTATTAACGTAGTAGAATGAAGCAGGGTGAGGCTGAAAACCGTCAAAGCTAAACAAAGCCGCTGAACCAGCACGACACACGGCTCAAAAGCAGTGGAGCTTCTATTATGCCTCAGTCGACCGCTTCCGCTCCTTCCGGTCATGAGTATGTGTAAAGCAGCGCTGTTTTATCATACTAGATACATTTGAAAGTTCTGTTATAATGCTACTCTGTGCGGTCATCACCTGTCTAATAAAACACATAACATATTAAAGCGTCTTTGGTGTTTCCATGTTTTCTTCAAAACAAAACTGGAAATTGATGGTGTATGACATTACTGGCAGGCAACACAATGACACTATAGACACAATCCATGTCACTAGTTAAAATTGCTTATTTCTCTGGATTTAAAGATGTCATAACCCCTCGATTTCCGGACGACAAGACGTCATCAAACTACGCTACCTGGCAAAAAACTACATGTTGTGCCTTTAACCACTGATTTCTAGTTGTCTCCTCTTTTGGAAGGCCAAACAAAGTAGTTTTGCTTTTACAATGTCTCCACAACAAGGCACTGACGGCAACAGTGAGAATAAACGTTACACCTTCTTTCTTTGCATGAACATTTGCATAACGGCATTATGCAAATCTTCCTACATCGTGATGTAGACAGGTAGGGGCGTGTTAGAACGGGCCGTTTTAGGTAGGTGTGGTTGACTCTTAACTTTTATAAAGAATATCTCTTTGTATTTGAGACTTTAGTCTTTGCAACTTTACAGATCTTCGTTTTGCACCTATAGAGCTTGTTACACTCCAAAGAGAAAGGAAAAATTTAAAATGCACTACATGACCCCTTTAAAATTTCTTTGTGTGTGTTCAAAAGAAGAAAAAATGTCATATAGGTTTGGAACAAGGTTTCGAACAACATGTGAAAAATAAATGTGTGTTTGTGTACACAATGTGAATTGAAAACTCCAGCTGACTTCAGGAAGACAGAGCAAGAAAGAACTAACTAGGTTGTTCATTTGTCCTGAGAGAACCTTTTTCCTTCCTTTAAAAAAAACTGATTTGGGTCAGTGTCCTCACTGCTGGTCAGAAAAACTAGGGCTATGGCAGAAAAAGTTAGATAGAACTAGCATCAAAATGAATCGGTAACTTCCTGCACAACAAACATATTCTACAGAGACATTCACTTTCTGAAAGTGTATATGGAGGCAAATGCTATGTATATGGCAAATATCTGACTATCCATTGCACTTGCTCTAGTAGTAATTTTTCCTGTGTGACTCAATGCTGTATCAGCTGTGTGACTGATATACTGTAATATTTAAAAAAAGAAAAAAAATGGAGATGTATCCAGATAATAAAATCGAATGAACTTGTTTTTACCCGAGGGCCTACAGACAAAGTCTGACAGAAGCAAAATACTACAGCATGTCAACTTTAACTATGTGTGTGACAGTTTGTGAGGTTTCGAAGTCTCTCGTGATTGAGTGGACTCATCACACAGCAGACAATCAACAGCTGTTCAAAGGCCAGTTAATTGTTAACTAGACATCACAAATATCACATCTCAACATTTATAACCATCCATAACAACTGACAACTCACTCTGTATCCTTATAAAAGTTTACAGCCAAACACAAACACACACACATAGGCAAACACTCCTCAGGACTCATGTCTCAACTTTAAACTCTGCAGCTACCTAACACTGTGTTACAATTACTGTCACTCACTCCAACAACACTTTAGTGGTAACAATTACCCTGTTGTGTCCAATTAGTCCTGTAATCAGGCCTTGGTAATTGCCGCTGCAATTGCAGTTCGTAGTATAAAAGCACATCCGTCACAACACCATGATTGTCTTCAGGCTCATTGGGCTTCATCTTTAATCTCTATGGAGAAATTCCGCTCCCCCTCCTTTTGCAATAACACTTCCCCATCCCATACTAAGACTCCCATTTCTCATTTGGATACAATGCATATGTTGCACCAAGGGCAGGTGCACAGTTAGTAAAATTAAATACCAAGGTATGAATAATACCTGCTAAAAAGTTCCCAGTTCTGCATGCAGCACATATGGTTAGCTGACAAGCTAATGCAGTGCTAACACAAAATGTAGACGAAAAATGAAATATTGTTTAGGCATCTCAATGTAGATTTTCAGACATCTATGGAAGTAATACTGTTACTACAACCAACTACTGTAGTTTTAGTTTTATACTTCAGTATGAATGCGTTCTGAAGCATTGAGAGGGTTTATGTGGATGATCTATCCACATGTAAGGTCATATGGCTTGTCTTAAAATGTTTTGTTTTATCAAGGAAAGGTCTTTAACATAAATTGTAGTTTTATGTTAGTTTGCTTGATAATGACTGTTTTCCTTTCAGTGTGAAAAAAGGAGAAAAATCCGAATTAGGATGAATAACGTCTTTAGAATGATTAACAAAACTATCGTTATACAGATTATCCAACAAGGACAAGGGTGATCAATTATTTTTAATTCATAATAATGATTCTACATTTACAATATAATAGTTTGTCTTTTTCCACTTTTTGAAATTTCTGTCAGTGCATAAAAAAAGGAAGTCAAACCACTGATTCAAACAAAAGCATTTTTCCTGTTATTTTACATAAAGACTATAAAATCAAGATTATAAAAACATTAAGCCATGTTTGTTATAAAGAAACTATAAATCTCATGTATTTACATCTAAAAATGGGGTTTTCATTAGGTTTTGACTCACTTCCGGATTAAGCCCTGCCCACATCCAGTTCTATTTGAATACAGCTGTAATAAACAGATAATTGCACTCTACAAGTTATCAGTGTTTTAATGTACACTCAATTGATTTTCTAGAGAGAACTTCATAAAAGGTATGAAACTGTGAGACAGCTGTCCGCTCTGCTGTCCTTGGCCCTGGGGATGTGCAACCAAGGGGCTACTGACTGGTAACTGTCCAAGGTGTGTGAACACTGTAGTGTGAGCGCCTGTGTGTGTGTGTGTGTGTGTGTGTGTGTGTGTGTGTGTGTGTGTGTGTGTGTGTGTGTGTGTGTGTGTGTGTGTGTGTGTGTGTGTGTGTGTGTGTGTGTGTGTGTGTGTGTGTGTGTGTGTGTGTGTGTGTGTGTGTGTGTGTGTGTGTGTGTGTGTACTACAGTGAAGCCCAATGGACTGGCAACCAGAAAGTTGTATTTTGTCTAGTGCCAAACTTAAGCATGCCAGAAAGAAAATGGCAGAGAAGACATATCTCACTGCGTCTTCAAATGACTGTGTAATATCTATGAACGCCTTCCCATGGGTTTGAATAGAGCCAATAGGACACCTGCTTCAAATGCTTACCGAAATGGTGGGAATCCAAGAATGCACTTGAGTCCTCACTATTGAGCTAAACCATGTAGCTTGACTAAAAATACCTGAACCGAATGAGGTTATGTTGCTTTAATGGTTCTCAAAGCATATTTTGCCTTTGATGTGAACAGAACATACTACAACAGAGTTTATTTGCCAAATCAAATCCAACCATGCAGTGAGATGACATAGAACAAATTACTCTCACGAGTCAGTTTTAGTGAATCAAAAGCATGCTGCACATCTATTAAAGTAATAAGTAACACCTGTATTTGATGACGATTGTCATTTTTGGGTAAACTGTCCCTTTAATAGAACAGTTAAGCAACCAAATTCATTATTATTCCCCTCCAAATCTATTCCCCCTCTGGTTTGCATCTGTCACTCAGTGTCTCTCCCTTCCTCATTTGTTTTCTCTTTGTACCTCTTCCTTTCTCTTTATTCCTACACATAACAGCCTCTCAAAAGAAGAATCTCTGTTGACATTCATCACCCATTTACAAATTTGCAGGGGAATATCATAGCAATTTGCACCCATACGACTCCCCCTCACACTTACTTTTTTCCTCTTTTACTAGCTTCTCCTAGCAGGAAGTTTTAGCTCTCTTTTTCTCTCTTTCCAGGATGTCACACAGAGGCCAGATATTTAAAGAGATGAGAGCTGCTTTCTGAAGTAGCGCTTGAGAGAGACGGCAACCTAATTCCACCCGCTAGATGAATGGGAGCTTTTAGTCTGCGTCCCTGTCAATCCACAAGCTTTAAAGTGTGCAGACTTCACAAGAAAATGCAACAAAAAGATGGGGGGATGGCGGGTGAGGGAGTAAAGAATGAGGGTTTAAGGTGAAAGAGAAAGTTGATGTCTCAATTGAACATGGGAACACGTTGCAGCTACACGCCACCCTCTCTCAAGCATCGAAAGAGAACAAACTGTGTGTCGGAATCGGAGTAAAGATATTATAAGGGAGACGGTTGAAAAATTCCCGTTCCACTGTCGCTGGGAAATTAGTGAGCAAATGAAGCTGTAATTCTGATTAGTGCTTTTTCACGTTTCGACAGCTGTTTTTGCAGGCCGTGTGAGAGTTAGCCTTCAGCACACTGACTCACTCTCTGATCTGAGGAGGAACGTGAAGATTTCTACTAGTTAAACTGCTAAACCATGACATGCTTCAACCTCGGGACTATGAGCAGCCAAAGAGACACCCCAGGCCTCACAATGCATAAATTTGTAAATAACAGCATGTATCCTTATGCAGTCATGTGTATAAATGGAGCAGGTCACTATGGAAACTCGCTCTCACTCTGAACAACATGGCAGTTCTACATCCTCAATGCATAATGGTCTCACTTTCCATATCAGTACTGCACAAGTAAAAAATGTCCTGACTGACTGACTAATTTGACATTGGTTCAAAGCGGTGGCAGCTGAAGTAGCGGTACAGGAGATTAGTCTAAATCTACCCCGGTAATAGCAGTAGGATTTCTGTAAGGCAGGTATGTCCTGCCGAGCATTTGCATGCTCAGTGTTCCAAATAATTGCCCCTCTGGGACTGTTTTATGTCTGATTGTGAAGAATGTTCCCATTTCACAACAAAAGGAGCACAAGAGGGCTATTATCTGTATCAGGTCCCTTCACTGATTTAAAATGAGGTTTAGTCTTTTGAGGTGCTTTTTATACATAAAAAGGACATTTTATCCAAGAAGTCGTGTTCTGAATTATAATTTTGAGAGAAATATTTTTTATTTATTTTTAATGTAGAAAGTAAAAAGGTCTATAATACATGAAGATGTTATTTTTTACTATTCCTATTCATCTTAAAAGAAGTTTGCTGAACATGACACTCAGCAGACACCCCCAACATGGACAAATGCGATTTTGGGGGTTCAGTTCAGAATCCAGATTGTTTTGAACCAATAACCTTAGCTGTAAATGCCATGAGAACATAATACCGTTCAAACGTCAGTAAGATGTTATTAAGATGCATTAAATCAATCAAAAGTGACATTTTTAATGTTACAAAAGATTTGTAAAAATATACTGTATTAAAAATGTATCGCTGTTTTCACAAAAATTTTAAGCAACATAACTTTTTTTTACATTGATAATAATAAGAAATATTTATTAAGCACCAACTCAGCATAATCAAATCATTTCTGAAGGTCATGCGACCTGGAGACTGGAGTAATGAGAATTCAGCTTTGCCATCATACTGAATCCCAAACTTTTGAACAGTACTGTACACATATTTCTAATCATTTAGGTTTAAAATATTACATTATATACTGTACGATCGACTGGCCATCCGTTCCCTGTTCAAGATGGTGCGATGTGAAATTAACGCCTTTCATTAATTTCATGTGATCTGTAAATTCTGTTATACTAGTGGCATCAAATGGAACTGCAAAAATAATGAAACAATAATTGTTCTCGAACAGGTTTCCTAAACACTCGTTTTGCTTGGCTGAGCCAAAAGTTGACTGCACAAGCAAAAAGAGAGCTGCAGCATTTACACTTTTCAAGTCAACCTACGAATGGCTTACTTAAAGTTGTCTCCACACATTAAACTAGGATAGAAGGTATTAAAACTTTGAAAAAAAATGACATACTTCACTTAAATGCCAGACTATGTTTAAGTCAAGATCTGGAAGTGAAAATCATCATTAATCAGAATGATCTGCGTCAGTCAGATGGGTATGTGTCAGCTGGTGATAGTGTGTTCTCATCAGCCTGCAGAGGGATGCTGAGTGACAGTGAGGGGACTCAGGTAGGCAGTCTAGCCTAGAGGCAGACCCAAAGGCCATCTGATGATCAACCGACTGTGTGTGTTTAGCTACTGGGTGAGGCACTGTTCACCTTGCAGTCATGGTTTAAATCACTGCAGACTGGTAGCCCATTAGTGGTATTTATGTCTTAATATTTGTGTGCTGATTCAACACATTTCAACACAATGACAATATGTACAATATACACTTGAATCCAAAAGTTTGGGGTTAGTAAAAATCAATTTTATTAATCAAGGATGCATTAGAATGATAAAAGTGGCAGTAAATACATTTATCAAATTTCTATTACAAATAAGCACTTTCATTTTATTCAACAAAACATCCTGCAAAAATGTATCACACTTTCAACTAAAAATTAAGCAGCAAAACTGTTTTAAACTTGATGATGATGAGGAAGAAATGTTTCTTGAGCACCAAAACAGCATATTAGAATGGTTTCTGAAGTATCATGTGACACTGAAGACTGGAGTAATGGCTGATGAAAATGCAAGTTTGCCATCACAGGAATAAATAACTTTGTAATAAATTTATTAGCATAGAAAACAGTCTTACCAATCATAAACATTTGAGCATTTGTGTACACACACAATATATTTAGATTTAATTAATATTATATATTAATATAAAATAACATACACAAAAATATACTGTAAAAACAGTAATACTGTGAAATATTATCATTTAAAACAAATCTTTTCCATGCTAATATATTTAAAAAAGGAATTAATTTCTGTGATGAAGCTTATTTTTTAGCATCATTACTCCAGTCTTCGGGGTCACATGGTCCTTCTGAAATCATTCTACTATGCTGATTATACTGTTCTAGAAACATTTCTTTTTATTATGGATTATTAAAAACTTTTCTGCACCTAAGTATAAGAACAGAACAGTTATATATATATATATATATATATATATATATATATATATATATATATATATATATATATATATATATATATCTGAACTTTATCTTAAACATTTCAGCTAAAAAAAGAAACCATATAGAGACTGAAATGATCTTATTGGAAGCTAAAATTTCAGCAGACATGTCTGTTCTCTGTTTGACCATTCTTTTTTTTTTTTTTTTTTTTTTTTTTTTTTTAGAACGAACCAAAAGGTTAGAAGAGAAGATTATTTTCCACCCCTGGACAGTTTCCATAGAGGGATTATAATGATTTGTAAGGTCCAAACTTCATCTGACCTGACCACAGACCTACCTGCATATCCATTTAAAGACAGAAAGGAGGGTCAAAACATTTGGCCATCCTCACAATGATGCCCCTAGAGCAGACAGAGTCCGAATTTGGTCCAGGGGACTCAAAAGATAGAAAAGGAGGATTAAGATAAAGCTGCTGGTAAAGTGGACTAATGCCAGTTCTCAGTATTAGGAAAAAGGAGTGTGAAAACTGGCTGAGATCGAATATAGTATGATTTTACTCTATTAGTTACAAGATTAAAAATGTTTACATAGAGAATGCTGGCCCCTTTTTAATGTCCATACATTAGGCAATAAAAGTAGCTAAATCTTGCAATGACTGCAACGTGACAGGGAAGATATTTAAATGCTTAGTTCAAAACCAAATAAAGACAAAATGGCAGTACTCTAACAAAAATATAATTTGCAAAATCAGTTTACTTTGTTGTCTAATGAAATAATCTGCTTGGGTTGCATCCAAATATGTCATTACAACCAAAAAATAAATAGCAGATTTGTCAAGCAAAGCGAGTAGTGCATATGAAGAGGCATAAACGGCTAAAATTACATATTCCATTTGTGCAGGCCATTCACATTTATTTCTGGATAGGTTGTATTGTTTATCACACATGCAATTCTGACACTAATGTAAGTGGGGAAAATAGACACAAGAATAGCTCAATGGTTGGATTTCAATTGATACAGTCAAGAGATTGCTCCAGTGGTTTGTTTGGAATGCATTTCAGTGAATCCTTATGCCTTTGTCTTTAAATGTCTGAATATAAATTATTGTGTGTCATCTTCAGTTGAGTGGCCTAGTGGGAATCCTTGACATCAGAGAGGAGTCCTAGAACCTCTGCGGAGTTTGGCAAGGGGAAAATGATATACTTGAAATGTTCTGTAATAAAGTTAAGCCTGAGAAAGTGCTGTCTTGGGAGCACTAAAGTATACCTTCTGAACTTCTAAGCTGTCATTCCACTCTGAATAAGAATTAAGAACTGTTTTCCCAACTGAGTGTCCAGACAGTTAAACACTGACAGAGAAGCTGAAAGGAGGAGAGGGAAAATCAACAATGCCCCACCTGTTCCATACAAATAACTTCAAAACAGAAGCCGTGCAGCTCCAAAGGACAGTGCTATTGTTTAATGCATGGATGCCCCTCCTGGTGCAAATGAAGTGAAATGCTTGCTGGATGTTTCTTTGATAGTGTGTTTGTACTTGTCTTTTCTGATTTACAGTTGAATCTTTGCCTCTGGAAAAACAAAATACTTGTGGTCTACCTACAACATTAAAGATTATTGTGCAACAAATGCATTATTTATCAACTGATTAATTGATTGATTTTGTTATTTATTTATTATTTTCTATAGAGAGGTTTTTTTTTTTTTTTCCGAAGAGGGATTTATTAATTATTTATTTTATTTTATTTTTATTTTTATCTCACAGCAACATGGTAACAATGTGCAATGTATTTAAAAAAAAAAAAAAAAAAAAAAAAAAAACAATGCAAGTACAGAATGGCAATAAAATGGGTGTCTTGAATTATTTTTTTCTGAATACTCTATATCCTTGCAGTCATTTTGAAATATTTTCATTAGAAACTGCACTGTTTAGAAGATGCACATTCTTGTTTTCAAGAGCTGCCCTCACTATATATATATATATATTTTTATTTTTTTTTTTTTTTTTTTTTTTTTTTGTCAAAAATCTATCAAAATTTTGATTCATAATATTTTGACTCTAATGCTTGAATCTAAAGCATTCAGAGTAATGTTATGACAATTTTTTAAAATGTGTTTTTTGCATGATGTTGCCCTTAACATATATACAAATGTCCTTGCAAATATTATTATTTTTTCCTATCCTTGTTATTTACTTGTTGGCAATGAGGTCCACTTTCTCCAATAGCGTTTAAGTAAAAAAGTGCAAGTGACCCTAACCCTAACCATATACAGTAGTAAGTACACCGTAACAAGGACACCTTAAAATAAAGTGTCATCAAAAAGAGGGCAAAAAAGAGATTTTGGTGATGCCTCTCTGTCAACCTGACTGTCTGTGGGCAAGAATATAAAAATGCAGAAGCTTGTAATGTAAAAAAGCCCTGGATCTGTCAAAAGTCCACTATATCATTTGGTAGACTTTTGCTGCAAAATAAACAGGGATATCTGGGTGCAGATACAGTAACATGGAGAAAGAGTACACATTGTTCATTTACATAAACTACTGACATTGTAACAATACAAAGTTGGTTGAAAATCAGTGAACTTATCCTTTAAACCCTGAAGGCAAAAGCATTATGTTTATAAGCAACAGCAATACAGCCAGCACCTCTTTACATTGTACTCAAGCTGAACAAACATGTCAGACTGCACTTCCATGATTCTGAAGGACAGACCTTGAGAGAATTAGTAATCAGGCTGTACCTTTGCCAATGCCTTTTGATACCTGGCAGTATGGAATTAGATTGAATGCCTTAAAATTCCAGTCAGTCAGACAGACAGGTTAGCGACTTGATTTTCTCTCCCACTGACTCTTTCTGTCTTCTCAGTTCAGGTGTAGTCTACGGGGACAATGAATGGGTTCAATACAGCTAATGAAATAATTTCGCTCCAGTCAATTGTACACTCTCTTTGCTCGACTAATTATTCTCCTGGTGGATCAGTGTGAGGAGTCTCTCAGGCCGATCATCAGCTGTGAACCCAATCTCACTTCAGCCTCGTTGCTCCAAATGTGATAAGCGCACATGTGTTTATGCAAAGTTTTTTTGTGCTAAGTTTGTGTTGTATATATATATATATATGAGTACCACTTCATTCTGCATGACCAAATGCATCTTTACCTTTGTATAGAGAGCTGTTAGTAGTAGTAGTAGTAGTAGTAGTAGTAGTAGTAGTAGTAGTAGTAGTATATTAAGGCACCAGGTTAGCCATATAAGGTCATTGTGTGATTCTGGGTCCCTAATGGTTTCATTATTTGTTTTTATTTTTTAATGGGTGTTTATACAGACAGTAGTACAATACTACTGACAAAGTGCATAATGTGTATCCTTAACTTGACATATAAGGTTGCAACAACCATACTGATAAGTCTCAAAGTTAAACCACCTTTTCAGTATCTTTGGCAAATGACAGACTGGACAACATACATTTCCAATGGAGAGTAGCACAGAGCTGCATGGAATTCTGATCATATGTGTATGTACAAATCATTGATCCAATCTGAGCTTCAGAAATGTTTTAGCATATGAACTTTTGTGGTTAGGCCATATATGCAACCGTCAGACAAGATGATGTATTACAAATCAAAACTATGAAAAATGAATAACGATGTCCGGAATAATTATTTTATATTGTTGTTATTTATTATAATATATTGTTATATAAAATAATACACTGAATAGCCCTAGGAAAAAAAAAAAAAAATATATATATATATATATATATATATATATATATATATATATATATATATATATATGTGTGTGTGTGTGTGTGTGTGTGTGTGTGTGTGTGTGTGTGTGTGTGTGTGTGTGTGTGTGTGAGTATATGTGTGTGTGTGTGTGTGTGTGTGAGTATATATATATATATATGGAAAAGTAACCAAGCATAATAGCACACTGCTCACCACTCATTGAACTTTCAGTGAACTTTACATTGAAACTGTACAATTCCACACATTCCTATTCAGTTTGCCTGCTGAAATATGAAATGCTCCATTTTATTTGCCAGTAATTTACAGCATTCAGTGGTTTACCTGCCAAAAGCACCCATTTATAATACAAATTCACTTTAAATATCCAGAGAATGGCTGCCATCTGGAGAGCACTCTTTATGTGTTAGTCTTTACCGTTATTACTGATAGAAAGACTCAGAATAGCAGTTGGAGTGGCACTCTGTTCTTAATCACTTCCGCTCCCCAGAAGCCTCTCTGAGAGCGATAGGAGGGCTGGAGATGACGTGAGATCTGAAGGGGGCAAGTGAGTGAGCGATTTCTGCTTGTTTTTGTACGAAATATATTTGTGTTAGGTTAGAGGACAGAAAAGACATAATATTCGTAATAAATACAAGATAAGTGTGCTGCTTAATGGGGAATGTTATTTTTGTGAGCTTGACCTGAATGGCTGCTTGTTTGGTGAAAAATGGAAATATGAGGTCATTTATGCAGGCAGGCTACAAGCAGGTCAATCTTTTCAATCAGTCAGCATTTTTAGGCGGAAAACTAATGGTGCTAATTAAGGACGAATGTCTAAGTACTGAATATAACACATAAGTTGGTACAAAACTCATCAAAAAACCCAGGATGCCTTTGCAAAAATGTTATCTTCAGGAAAATGCCAGAAATCAATAGATCTGCCCAATCACTCAGTAATGTGAAAATCATATTTCCCCTCTAACTAGACAATCAAGAGTGGACATGTTCATAATTGAAACACTGGAAAGGTGTTATTGAGGGGGAAAGCATATCTGCAGAAAGACCCTTGAGCATAACACCTTATCTCCTGAGATAATGAAGGGGGAGGGGGATTATGCTATTTTCTTTCTGCTACCCAACTGGGTCAGATGCATGTTAAAATGATTCAGAGAGCTGAAATGAAGCTGTGGTAAGCCTGGCATCTGTTTAGAAGCACTTAAAAAAAGTGTGTTAATTTAAACCAGGATATTTTTGCTTTTAATCTGGGAAACAGCATTTTGGCAGCACTCTCTATGACCCCAGCCTTGAAGCTACTGAGATTATTGCTTAGGAAGTGAAGATTGTAACGCTTGCGGTACAAATGTACAGTACTGTTTTAAAGGCTTTTATAAAGTATACTTTTGAGGTAAGTTAAAACAACACTTTGTGTGATAATTACGGTTATCTAAACACAATATATGGCTTTAATTAAATGTTTTTTTCCAGATAAACACACAGTACAGATAAGCATGATAAGCTTGGTGTGTGGGTCATAAACATAACCAAATTTAATTATTCATAAAGAGTTGATTCGGAATACAAATTTCACGCCTACATCTTCTTACATCCACGTTCTGGAGTTTAAGACTGGAGTGCAATCACCATCAACAGCCCGTATTCTCTTTTCCATTCCCCTCTTCTGTTGGGCAACTGTCTCTATAATTATACTTATCATTTTGTTTTTCCTCTAATGAAGACCTTTCATCTCCAAAGCGTAAAAATCAGTAGATATAAAGGCGTCTCAGACAGTACCCCATGGCTCGTCTGACGGAAGCCTTTGAACACGCGCAAAGGGAAACGCGACAGATTACTGCCAATGGCACCACCAAAGCAGTTCTCATGCATTTCAAATGAACAAACAACACACTTTCTACATAACATGCCAGAGTTCATCCAGAGGTCAAGTAAATATTTGTTTTCCATTTCTGATAGAAGGACACTTAGAGATAACTTTAAATAAATAGAGGGTATGTGGTCTCATATAAGTAATATAAAATAATACAATTTAATAAATAAACATTATACATGATGGTTCAAAGAGAAGCAGGGCTTTTCAAGCATCAAAACACTAAAAGTTTAAAAGTATAATACAGCATAAAATTTTGACTTTAAATACAACTTCATTTAAAAAAAAATTAAACACATTGTTTTATATATGCATAATAATAATAATAATAATAATAATAATAATGACTATCATACATTTTTACCATGATTTATAGAGGGAATCCACTAAAATGTCATTCAGTGTATCAATAGTTCATATACCAAAATAACTTGTCAGGCATATTTAGAACAATAATCATTAGATTTCATTGAAAGACTCTATTTAAGGATCACAGCATATCCCCAAATCTAATGAACTGTCATTTTATATCTTTACCAAACTTTGCCACTTTCCTTCTAGGCTTTACACATTTATCCCACTTTTTAGGTTTTTAATCACTAAACATAATATAATTTAGTATGATCACTACCATTTTATTTTTATTTTTTAATAAGTACTGCTCAGAATAAGTGTTTTTGTTTTTTTGTTTTTTGTGCATAATCTATATTAGTGGTAAAAAGAAGAACATGAGAGTGATTCCCTTTTTTCCATTTTACCACCATCGTATAGGGGATCTGTTGTTGTGATTATATCAGCTTCATTGGGTCAGGATGTCACACCCAGGGGCTGGCTATGCTTTGACTAAGCCACACCCCTTCTCAACTTCCACCTCGAGGAGGTCCCCAAAGCCAACCCAATGGCCAAACAACACGAGAACAAGTAAGTGATAAAACAATCTTTATTTAAATATTTAAAAATAGCTTGGGGAATAGGGAAAGGGCAATTAAAACTAAACTCTGACTCGGCCCTCCAGATGGGCTATGGCCGGGAAGAGGTCAGGGAGAAAGGGGGCCACGGGGATCCGGGGCGTGGGACTCGGGCCCCGGCCTGAGTCTTAGGTATCCGTAGCGCCCTCCTTCTTCCTCCTCTTCGCTGAATACAGCTCACGGTAAGTACTGGTTCACACAGTTCGTTCTCGGGGTGCTCACTCTCTTTCTCTTTCTCCACAGGCAACGGCGTAAGTACAGGTTTCCTCGGTCTCTCCTCGTGTTACCCACTCTCTCTCCTTTTCTCTCCACAGGTATCAACTTGGGCACAATAGCACAGTTAGTTTGCTTTGAATGGCTCTCACCTCTGGGCTGGACACAGCGTACTGTAAGTACAGGGTTCGCTCTATTCCTCCTCGTGTTATTCACTCTCTCTCCTTTTCTCTCCACAGGCATCAACTTGGGCACACTAGCACAGTTAGTTTGCTTTGAATGGCTCTCACCTCTGGGCTGGACACAGCATACTGTAAGTACAGGGTTCGCTCTATTCCTCCTCGAGTTATTCACTCTCTCTCCTTTTCTCTCCACAGGCATCAACTTGGGCACACTAGCACAGTTAGTTTGCTTTGAATGGCTCTCACCTCTGGGCTGAACACAGCGTACTGTAAGTACAGGTTTCCTCTGTTTCTCCTTGTGTTACTCACTCTCTCTTTCCTTTCCTCTCCACAGGTATCAACTTGGGCACAATAGCACAGTTAGTTTGCTTTGAATGGCTCTCACCTCTGGGCTGGACACAGCGTACTGTAAGTACAGAGTTCGCTCTATTCCTCCTCGTGTTATTCACTCTCTCTCCTTTTCTCTCCACAGGTATCAACTTGGGCACAATAACACAGTTAGTTTGCTTTGAATGGCTCTCACCTCTGGACTGAACACAGCGTACTGTAAGTACAGGTTTCCTCTGTTTCTCCTTGTGCTACTCACTCTCTCTTTCCTTTCCTCTCCACAGGTATCAACTTGGACGCAAAGCACAGTTACTCTGCTTTGGATGGCTTTCACCTCTGGGCTGGACACAGCGTACTGTAAGTACAGGGTTCGCTCTATTCCTCCTCGTGTTATTCACTCGCTCTCCTTTTCTCTCCACAGGTATCAACTTGGGCACAATAGCACAGTTAGTTTGCTTTGAATGGCTCTCACCTCTGGGCTGGACACAGCGTACTGTGCTATCTCCGGAGATCTGAAGCACGCTCACAACATATACTGTACTGAACTAGGCTAGGACCAGCAGTCTCCTTGTCCTCCCGCGACGAAGTGCGTGAAGGCGGGGGTTTATCTGACAGGACACACGGCAATACACAGCAGCCCACAGCAATATACAGCACCACGTCAAAATTATAGGTTTTCACAGCATGAAGACTCACCCACCACACTCAGTGTACGAAAAGGACACCCGTCTTCCTTCACTTCGCTTGGTTCGGATCTGGCGATGGAATATGCGGCCTAGCTAGTGATGTCGTCGTTGTGACTACTTCAATAAGTATTCCTTCGGCTCTCCCACCACGCTATATTAGGGGTAGGGCCGCCCTCCTCCTCCTGGAGAGATCTACACAACGCCAGGTCAATATACAGGGCACTTTCGACTGGCTCTTAGTACTCACATCAATGCCGCTTCCAATCCCCTTTTTCACGTCGTCTCAGTTCGCCGTATAATCCGTTCACTTCTCAACCTTTAAGGTTCGCGATGTCTTCACAATCATACAATTCCAGCCTGAGGGAGAGAGAGAGTTAGACAGCCGCCAGCAGCGCACCAAGACGGGCACAACACAGTGCTTCACACACACCAGAAAGAGCGCCCAGACTGTGAAATAACTTGGCCTTAAGTACTGCCTTGTCCAGCGTATCCTCCAATCACCAACCGCTGTCCCTAACTAGGCACAGGTGCATCGAATTCCCTGATTTTCCTTCTTACGGCGCTACCGGAAATTCCGGTGTTCTGTTTTTCCGGTCCGGGCGGAAACACTTCCGGGCGGAACCAAACTTCCCGAATTTTGGTTCCGCCCCTAAAGATCGTCACCTTGTGACATCCTCCCCCGCCAATCCGTTCTAGTCCCTAGAACGTCCTCGGGCTGTCCACTCCCCATAGCGGGCAGGGGGTCGGCCTCGGTTCTCTCGCTGGGATCGTCCCACTGGTGAATCGGGCTCAGCTTGTTCAGGGGCTGCTTCTGGTTCTCTCGGGGCGATCGGGGGTGGTGCCACCACGGGTCTCCCTGGTACCACAGCCCAACCTTCAATCCAGGGGGCCGCTGGTACAGGTTCCGTGGGGACTTCTTCCACGGCTTCGGGGTAGTTAGGGCATGGGCGAATCATGTTCCGGTGCACCACACGGTCGGGGCCTGACTTCCCTTCTGGCCGGATGGTATAGACCGGCTGTCCCGGCCTCTGCTGCCGGCAGACTACATAAGGGGTGGCCTCCCAACGGTCACTCAGTTTCCCCTTCCCCTGCCGCCGATTATCTCTCACCCCAACACCCTCTCTCCTGGCAGTAGAGGGGCTTCTCTAGCAGTCCGATCATACAACCGCTTACTTTTCTCTCCTGCCGTCTGTATCCTTTTCGACACCTGCTCGTAGGCGAAATGCAAGCGCTGGTGATGGCGCCCCACCCACTCCGTTACACTTGCTTCCTCTTGGTCGGCTGTCACTCCTAGGACCAGGTCAGTAGGCATTCGTATGTGTCTGCCAAACATCAGGTAAGTGGGGGGGCGTAACCCGTAGTACTATGTATACTGTTGTTATAGGCCTGTAGGAGGTTTGGCAAGGCACTCACCCAATCGTCCTGCCGTTGTTGGTCCAAGGTCCCCAGCAGCCCCAATAGGGTCTGATTGAATCTCTCACAGCCGCCGTTCCCCTGAGGATGATACGAAGTGGTGTGAGTTTTCGTGCAACCGTACAACTGGCATAGTTCTCTAATTACCCTGGACTCAAAGTTGGCTCCTTGATCGGAGTGCAGAAACTCCGGGCATCCGAACGTCTGGAAGACGGCCCGCCATAAAACTGTAGCGGTGGTGGTTGCAGTCTGGTCGAGGGTGGGGATAGCCCAAGCGTACTTTGTGAACAAATCCGTTATTACCAAGATGTTCTGGTAGCGATCTCGTGGTCGACCCAGTGTCAAGAAGTCCATAGCCATGATATGAAGGGGGGCCTTCGCATGGATGGGTACCATTGGCGCTCGGACCTCCCGTCTGGACTTAAACAATATGCATCTCGGGCAAGCTTGAATTAGGGCGTGCACCGATGCCTCTAGCCCGGGCCAAAAGAAGAATCTCCTAAGCAGGGACACGGTCCTCTCCTGTCCCTGGTGCCCCAACTGGTTGTGGTACGCCGAAACTAACGCCGTTACCTCATCTGCAGGTACCACGATCTGGCGTACTTCTTCGCCCAACTTCGGGTCACTGACCCTTCTGCACAGAACGCCATCTCTCAGCTCCAGCCTGTCCCATTGCCCCAGCAGCCTCCTCCCAGTATCCGTCTGGACTAACCTCTCCGCTGGCGTCAGCCGTCGGCCCTGTTCCAGCCATTCTCTTACCAGCCGCACATCTTGATCCCTGGCCTGTCTCTCCCTCCACCGACGGGGATCCCATCCCCAGTTCTCAGGCACGGCCTCTTTGTCTGCTGCCTGGTGCCTCTACTGCTCCTACCATATAGCCCTCCTCCGGGCTGGCCCCTCCGGGGCTTTCCGCTTCGGGCAGCCTTGAGAGGACGTCCGCGTTCGTGTGTTCACGCCCTGGTCGGTACTGTAGTTGATAGTCAAAGTTGGCCAGTTGGGCCACCCACCGCTGCTCCACGGCTCCCAGCTTCGCCGTCTGTAAGTGTACTAATGGGTTATTGTCTGTAATGATCGTCACCTTGGCACCCCAGAGGTAGTCTTTAAATTTCTCACTTAGGGCCCACTTCAACGCCAGCAGCTCCAATTTGAAAGAACTATAGTTCGCATCGTTCCTCTCGGCTGGGTGGAGGCTCCGGCTGGCGTACGCGATGACACTCTCGACTCCGTCCTGCCGTTGAGCCAACACCGCTCCCAGCCCGAGATTGCTGGCATCTGTATACAAAAGGAATGGTTTTGCGAAATCTGCGTATGCCAAGATAGGGGCCTGTAGCAGCTCCTGCTTCAATGTCTGGAACGCCGACTCACAATTTGCATCCCAGTCTACGTTGGGCGACCCCCGGCCCCGATTACGACCTGTGCCAACCAGCAACTGATTAAGGGGTTTAGCAATTTTTGAAAAGTCCTTTATGAAACGCCTATAGTATCCCACAAATCCTAAAAAGGATCGCACTTGCCTCACTGTCCTCGGGGCCTTCCAGTCCTTCACGGCCGATACCTTTCCAGGATCTACGGACACTCCAGCCGCACTGACCACGTGGCCCAGAAAGTTGACTTCTCTCCGTAGTAAGTGACACTTATTGGGCTGTAGTTTCAATCCGTACTTCTCCATGGCCCGAAAGACTTCCTCTAGGTGCCTTCAGGTGTGAATCAAAATCTGGGGAGTAGACAATCACATCATCCAGGTAAACTAATACTGACTCCATTAACTGACCTCCCAAGCACCGCTGCATCAGCCGCTGGAAGGTGGCCGGAGCGTTACAGAGCCCGAAAGGCATCCGGTCCCATTCAAATAGTCCAAACGGGGTTGTAAAGGCAGTCTTCTCCCGGTCTGCTTCGGCCACCTGCACCTGACAGTAGCCACTGGCCAAATCTAAGGTAGAGTACCATGCCGACTGCGTGAGGCTGGCAAGCGAATCTTCGATCCGTGGCAAAGGGAAAGCGTCTTTCTTAGTCACGAGGTTCAGCTTACGGTAGTCCACGCAGAATCTCCAAGCCCCCGTCTTCTTTTGCACCAGCACTATGGGGGCCGCCCACGGGCTGCTGCTTTCCCTGACAACTCCTTGCTTCAGCATGCCTTGCAGGAGTGTACGTACCTCGGTATACAAAGTGGGCGGAATTGGGCGATACCTCTCCCGGCTGGGCCCTGCATCCCCGGTAGGTATATGATGTTGTACCACCTGGGTGCATCCATAGTCTTCATCGTGGGTGGCGAACACATGCTGCCATCTCCGAAGGAGGGCCTGTAACTTCTGTGTCTGTGCTTGCTCTAAATCCTCCCCTTGTAATAACTCACCCGCCAGGTGGCTCGGCACACTCCTCTCCATACCACCCCATGGGGTGTCTACTTGTGTCAGGGCCACCTCGATGACAGTTGGGCACACCTGACGAAAACTAATATCCCTCTCTTCCCTTACTTGGTGGGGTGTAACCGTTGTCAGACGGGCTAATCGTTGGTGCCGATGTAGTTGCACCGCGTATGGGTGTACATTCCATATCCTCACGGGGACTCTCCCCCGCCGGACCGTCGCTAGTCCTCGTGCCACTTCCACTTGTGGACAATCCACATGGGGCTCCACCAGCACCCACTCTTCTGGGCCCGCTCTTCGGGGCGGTACTCGCGCCCACACAACAGCCTCACTTTTTGCGGGGACAGACAAAGCAAAACGACACATCACTCTTCCTACCTCTTCCTGTTCTCTGCGGACTTGGCTCATTTGCACCCTTCGACAGTCAGCTACCACACACTCCCACTTGGGCCTCTCTGCAGGTGGTATCTTCGATACGGGCCTAGCCCGAAATAGCTCTTCCCAGCAATCAGCAAGGACATTCATGCCCAACAGGGCTCGATGTGCACCCAGACAATGGTCTTGCACGATAATCACACCTTTCTGGGGGACCATCACTCCGTGAACCTCTAGGTCCGTCAATCGGTAGCCAATATATGGGATGTCGAGGCCGTTTGCGCCCTTCAGAGTAAGCCAGGGGGCCTCCGCCCCTGGTGCCCCTTGTTTCCCAAACACTTCTTCGGATAAACTCTCAGCAAATAACGTCACTTGGGAGCCTGTGTCTACCAGGCATTGAATCTCCTTGCCGCACACTCTCACCTTCGCCACGGGGCTACGCCCAATCATCTTGCTCCTAGAGCCATATCCTCTTCCAGGGTCTTCTCGAGGGGTCCCGGCCACACGACCCACAGTGGCCGGCCGACCTAAAAACCCCCTTCTGACGCCCTGCGGGGCCCACACTGGCGGCTATAGTGACCTGGTTTGCCACAGCGGTTGCAGATGGGTCGCCCTTGCTCGTCCCATTCAAAACGGGGCCGGTTAAAGTGGTTCGGGCGCCTGAACGGCTCTCGGCCTCCCTCTGAGTACACTCGGTCTCGGGGCGCCGGCCGTGGTTCCTCCCGCGCCCGTCCTTGGCACAATTCTCCTACGAGGGCTTTAGACAGTTCAGACATCTGATCGCGGACATCTTTCAAAAGTTCAGCCTTCAGTGCTTGCTTCCAGTCAGGGCCTCCGGGTTGTGCTGGTGCTACTTCACTGACGGCCGCACACACTGGGGGACCACTCACCTCAGTCTCATCACCTTCCAGGGCCAGTGCCTCTTTCTTCAGATCTTCGAACGTAAGACCCCGGGTCCCTTCGAAACTGGATACGTAGGCTCTGTCTCACCGGACCCTCCTTCAACCCCAGAAGAAACTGGTCCCGCAATAGAGTCTCTCCATCTCCCAACCCGTGGTCCCGACGGGTCTGTAGTCGGGCGAATTGCTCTCGCAACCTCAGGGCGAAAGCTCTAATCGATTGGCGGGGGCCCTGCTTACAATTGAAGAACTGGAAGCGAAGGACAGCTACGGGGGTGTGGTCACCATACTGTTCAGTGAGGAACTGGAACACGGTTTGGGCGTTGGCTCTAACGGCTTCGGGGGCGGCATGCACCTCTCGCCGCGCTTCTCCATCCAGGGAGTTTAACACAAAATTGAAGCCGCTGGGCTGCACTAAGGCCCTGTAGGTCGGCCAGGTACTCTAGTTGAGCCTTCCATTCAGACAATCGTACCTCGGATTCTGTCCCCCCATATTTTTGGATCCAGGGGCTCCCCATAAAAAAACGGGCATGGCACGGGGTTGGGCTGAAGGCCCCGCGTTGTCGGTCATTGGACGACCTTGGTTACTCAACTCGAGGTGGAAACCCTGCCGACTACGCCAAATCTGTCACACCCAGGGGCTGGCTATGCTTTGACTAAGCCACACCCCTTCTCAACTTCCACCTCGAGGAGGTCCCAAAAGCCAACCCAATGGCCAAACAACACGAGAACAAGTAAGTGATAAAACAATCTTTATTTAAATATTTAAAAATAGCTTGGGGAATAGGGAAAGGGCAATTAAAACTAAACTCTGACTCGGCCCTCCAGATGGGCTATGGCCGGGAAGAGGTCAGGGAGCAAGGGGGCCACGGGGATCCGGGGCGTGGGACTCGGGCCCCGGCCTGAGTCTTAGGTATCCGTAGCGCCCTCCTTCTTCCTCCTCTTCGCTGAATACAGCTCACGGTAAGTACTGGTTCACACAGTTCGTTCTCGGGGTGCTCACTCTCTTTCTCTTCCTCCACAGGCAACGGGCACAAAGGCACAGTTAAGGTTTCCTCGGTTTTGCTCTCACCTCGTCGTGATTACCCACTCTCTCTCACTTTTCTCTCCACAGGTATCAACTTGGGGCGCACAATAGCACAGTTAGTTGTAAGCTTTGAATGGCTCTCACCTCTGGGCTGGACACAGCGCTGTAAGTACAGTACAGGGTTCGCTCTTTCCTTCCTCCTCGTGTTATTCACTCTCTCTCCTTTTCTCTCCACAGGCATCAACTTGGGCACACTAGCACAGTTAGTTTGCTTTGAATGGCTCTCACCTCTGGGCTGGACACAGCGTACTGTAAGTACAGGGTTCGCTCTATTCCTCCTCGTGTTATTCACTCTCTCTCCTTTTCTCTCCACAGGCATCAACTTGGGCACACTAGCACAGTTAGTTTGCTTTGAATGGCTCTCACCTCTGGGCTGAACACAGCGTACTGTAAGTACAGGTTTCCTCTGTTTCTCCTTGTGTTACTCACTCTCTCTTTCCTTTTCTCTCCACAGGTATCAACTTGGGCACCAAGCACAGTTACTCTGCTTTGGATGGCTTTCACCTCTGGGCTGGACACAGCGTACTGTAAGTACAGGGTTCGCTCTATTCCTCCTCGTGTTATTCACTCTCTCTCTCTTTTCTCTCCACAGGTATCAACTTGGGCACAATAGCACAGTTAGTTTGCTTTGAATGGCTCTCACCTCTGGGCTGAACACAGCGTACTGTAAGTACAGGTTTCCTCTGTTTCTCCTTGTGTTACTCACTCTCTCTTTCCTTTCCTCTCCACAGGTATCAACTTGGACGCAAAGCACAGTTACTCTGCTTTGGATGGCTTTCACCTCTGGGCTGGACACAGCGTACTGTAAGTACAGGGTTCGCTCTATTCCTCCTCGTGTTACACAACATATACCCTATTTCTCTCCACAGGCATCAACTTGGGCACAATAGCACAGTTAGTTTGCTTTGAATGGCTCTCACCTCTGGGCTGGACACAGCGTACCGTGCTATCTCCGGAGATCTGAAGCACGCTCACAACATATACTGTACTGAACTAGGCTAGGACCAGCAGTCTCCTTGTCCTCCCGCGACGAAGTGCGTGAAGGCGGGGGTTTATCTGACAGGACACACGGCAATACACAGCAGCCCACAGCAATATACAGCACCACGTCAAAATTATAGGTTTTCACAGCATGAAGACTCACCCACCACACTCAGTGTACGAAAAGGACACCCGTCTTCCTTCACTTCGCTTGGTTCGGATCTGGCGATGGAATATGCGGCCTAGCTAGTGATGTCGTCGTTGTGACTACTTCAATAAGTATTCCTTCGGCTCTCCCACCACGCTATATTAGGGGTAGGGCCGCCCTCCTCCTCCTGGAGAGATCTACACAACGCCAGGTCAATATACAGGGCACTTTCGACTGGCTCTTAGTACTCACATCAATGCCGCTTCCAATCCCTTTTTTCACGTCGTCTCAGTTCACCGTATAATCCGTTCACTTCTCAACCTTTAAGGTTCGCGATGTCTTCACAATCATACAATTCCAGCCTGAGGGAGAGAGAGAGAGTTAGACAGCCGCCAGCAGCGCACCAAGACGGGCACAACACAGTGCTTCACACACACCAGAAAGAGCGCCCAGACTGTGAAATAACTTGGCCTTAAGTACTGCCTTGTCCACGTATCCTCCAATCACCAACCGCTGTCCCTAACTAGGCACAGGTGCATCGAATTCCCTGATTGTTCCTTCTTACGGCGCTACCGGAAATTCCGGTGTTCTGTTTTTTTTTCGGTCCGGGCGGAAACACTTCCGGGCGGAACCAAACTTCCCGAATTTTGGTTCCGCCCCTAAAGATCGTCACCTTGTGACAAGGACAGAACGCCTTGGTCAGGACAAAAGTCTTGAAAGAGATTACAACTGAAAGAAGGGAGATTTTAATCAACTATGTCCCCTGAGCTCACATTTATCAGCTCTTAAAGTCTTTGTTTTGTGAGCCAGTGGAACTACATGAATCAGTGCTAAGTTGTGACACTTCTGCCCTCAGTCAACATTTTTTGTGCCCCATAAGTCAGCACGTTTGTCTGTGATCCTTAGTCTCCATCAGATGGATTTTAAATATGAATCACTTTTAATGCTCTAACTTTAAATTACTTTCTTCATCTTCCCCAGCAATTATCTTTAGAGAATGGGATTTATATTCAATTTGGACATCAAACACTTCTTTAGAACACTGTTCTTTGTGAGGACACAAAAAATAAATTTAAACGATGTCTCGCTTTGGATGTGTGACTTCAACTTTAATGTATACAATGTGAGTAAAGCAAGAATAGGTTTAGCAGCCTGGAGGAGGAAGTAGAAAGCACTTTCTATTTAAATAAGTATGCACATTTTTCAGTGAGTAAAGCAATAATAGGATCCGAAACGAAGATTTAGCAGCCTGGAGGAGGAAGTAGAAAGCACTTTCTATTTAAATAAGTATGCACATTTTTCAGTGAGTCATAATTGCAAATTAGTCTAATAATGGATAGAATAACAGCAAATAAGCTTCTGGCTATATGAAATTCTCTTCAGCAAAATTTCATACACTGAAGGCTGCTGGGGTTCACAGCATATTTTATTAATTGGATATGGCATGTAAAGCTGCATATTCCAAAGTTTGTGTGCATGAATTAAGATTGCAAGAAAAAGCTCTGTTTACCTTTAATTCGGTTTCTCTTTTTTACATAAACATGATTCAATATTAGTAAAGCAATCTGTTGAAAAGAAATCTTGAGAAGAAGCGCATAGCTCTTATAAACCACAGAACAAGCGCTTCGGACAGAGATGCACACACTGCTTATAAACATCATGGACACTGCTCATAATCACAAAGTATATAAGATAATATTGTGGGAATTATTCCAAAAAAAAAAAAAAAACAACTGTGCATGACTTTTGATCAGTTTGCAAAATATGTCCACAACAGTGCATTAAACATTCTGTTTGATTTAAAAATACTGATAGATTCACAAACAGGTTTATTCATGATATCTCAATATGTTGGTTTAGAATTTGTAAGGACACAACAAAATTTGTCTGTATTGTTGATTAAAAGATTAGTCTACATCTGTTTGCTGATGGCTGCAGGCGTCAAATGAAGATGCTCTAATTTGCAAATTAAGATGTATGAAAATATCTCTGACAGTCCAATCAGTGGCTTGCTTTGGCAGTGGAGCAAAAGCAACGAAAGAAAGTTTGGCAGGAGGAGCAATCCTCGGAGGAACAACCATAATCTCTTTTTCTGCCTCCCAGCCTCTGAAAGATGACTAAATAAATATGACATCAGTAAGAGAGAAAGTGAGAGAGAAGGGAAAACACTCTTTTTCTCCACTATATGCATGGCACATTTCAATGAAAAATGAAAATAGCTATTTTCTCAATGTTGACACAAACACCGAGCAGATATTATGCAGGAATTGTTTTGTATAGGAGCTTACATTCTATTGCCCAT